>NC_041383.1:418318237-418348207 GCF_002162155.2 Triticum dicoccoides
TAATTTTTGGCCTCGCGAAAGAGAAATTATCGCTCAAGCTTGGGGGAGGCTTAAGTCAATGTTATATTCATGCCCCAATCATGAGCTCTCAAGAGAAATTATTATTCAAATTTTTTATGCTCGCCTTTCTCTCAATAATCGCTCCATGCTCGATACTTCTTGTACTGGTTCTTTTATGATGAAGACTATTGAGTTCAGATGGGATTTATTGGAAAGAATTAAACACAACTCTGAAGATTGGGAACTCGACGAAGGTAAGGAGTCAGGTATAACACCTAAGTTTGATTGTGTTAAATCTTTTATGGATACCGATGCTTTCCGTGAATTTAGCACTCAATATGGATTTGACTCTGAGATAGTAGCTTCTTTCTATGAATCATTTGATACTCATGTTGATCTCCCTAAACAGAAGTGGTTTAAATATCATCCTCCCATTGAAGTAAAAGTAGCAGAACCTATTAAAGTTGTAGAAAATACTATCACTTATAATGTTGATCCTATTGTTCCTACTACTTATATTGAGAAACCACCTTTCCCTGTTGGAATAAAGGATCATTCTAAAGCTTCAACTATGGTTCGTAAGAGTAAGGTTAGAACACCTACACCCCCTGACACTACAAAAAAAGACACATCCGTGACATTTTGGACCGAACGAATTTTTTTCCTGTCATACTTATGACACTTCTATGACGATAATTGTGACAAAACCCAGTATCATCATAGATGTGGTGGGCTCCTACTTCTATGACAAAAAATCATGACAGAAAATGGGCTTTTCGTCATGGGCGGGCCGGAGACGCAGCTGCATGACATTCTTTGGGCCGTTCATGACGGAAAAAACCGTGGTAGAAGCAAGGGCGAGGAAAATATCAGGGAGTTCCCGATTACGTGGGTGGTCGGGGGCCAAGCGATGCGCGTTTCTCTTGTACCGTACGTGCGTGGGTGTGAGGCGTTGGGCTCTAACTGAACCCGAGCGAGGCATTGGGCTCTAGCTGAACCCGAGCGAGGCGTTGTGCTCTAACTGAACCCGAGCGATTGCACTAGCTACGTTACTGAACCCGAGTTATTCCTTCGCTACTGCTACTAACTAAAGCCGATCAAACCCTGCTGCCTCCTTCCCTTGATGAACAGTGAGCGTTGTTGGGGGGGGGGGTTGGATGAATAGTTCCCAGTGGGGGTGGATGAGGAGGACCCCATGGTGTTACCTCTGGATGAACAAGACCCCAATCGAGCCGATTGGGGGTGGATGAACAGGACCCCGTGGAGGGCTGGATGAACAGGACGACCCCGTGGAGGGCTGGATGAATAGTAGCCGATGGAGGGCTGGATGACCAGTAGCCCGTGGAGGGGTGGTTAAACAGTAGCCCGTGGAGAGGACTGGTTGAACAGTAGCCGGTGGAGTAGCGCACGGTGGAGGCTAGATGAAAAGGAGCCCGTGGATGAACAGTCACAGGTGGAGGCTGGAGGAGGTTGACGGTGGATAAACAGTAGCGAGCGTGGAGGCTGGAGGAGGTCGATGGTGGAGATGAACATTATCCCGTGGAGTCCCGTTTTGCGGTACGCCACACCCCTCCCGATGAACAGGACCCCCGTTTCGACCGTAGCGCTCCAACACAAGTCCGTTTCCTCCGTTTTGTGGTACGCTACACCCCTCCCAATCAACAGGACCCTGTTTCCACCGTAGGAGGTCCAACAGAAGTCCGTTTCCTTCATTTTGCGGTACACCAGACCCCTCCCGATGCACAGGATCCCGTTTCGAATGTGGCCGGTCGAACACAAGGCTGTTTCCTCCATTCTGCGGTACGCTAGGCCTCGTTTCCACGGCTGTTCCGTCCAAGCCGGTTGGCTCCCATGCGTTCCATTGCCTTCCGATGAACACGACGCATTCCGTTGCCTCCCCATGAACACGATGACGACACATTTTCTCCGTTCCGACCCAACCATGTACACGAGCCCTGGCCGTACGTATGCGCGAGTATGCATTCGAGACCCCACCCATATGTACGTACGTGGCCGTATTTTGTTTCTTGCACCCTGGCCGTTGTACGTACATGTACATGCTACGTGCGCGCCTCTACTACTACACGCACGCGCTTCTACATCAACCAGTATGTACGTACACGTTCGTGACCAGAATGACAACGCTACATACGCTTCGACCAGGTGGGTCATGACTGTCAGGCACTTCCTTGCGTGCAAAGATGTAGCTCGTGGGTCCCAGCAGTTAGGGGGGCGAATCATTTTTTTGCCCGTAATATGGACACACTTCCTTACGTGCGAAGATGTAGCTGGTGGGTCCCAGTAGTCAGGGGGGTGAATCATTTTTTTGCCCGTAATATGGACGCAACTCCTCGCGTGCGAAGATGTAGCTGGTGGGTCCCAGCAGTCAGGGAGGAAACGTTTTTTTGCGAAATACGGTGGCCCGTCCGGTGGGTCCCTGCCGTCAGGTGGAGGAATAATTATTTTGTGCGTAATAAGGAGACACTTCCTTGCGGCCGTCGTGGGCCCAGCTATCAGCCTCTTGATACGTCTCCGTCGTATCTATAATTTTTTATTGTTCCATGACAATATTATTCAACTTTCATATACTTTTGGCAACATTTTATACTATTTTTGGGACTAACATATTGATCCAGTGCCAGTTCCTATTTGCTGCATGTTTTATGTTTTGCAGAAACCCAATATCAAATGGAATCCAAACGGGATAAAAACGGATGGAGAATTATTTTGGAATATTTGGGATTTTCCGGAGGAAGAATCAACGCGAAACGGTGCACGAGGTGACCACGAGATAGGGGGTGCACCCTCCCCTCTGGGCGCGCCTGGCACTCTCGTGGGCCACCCGTAAGACGGTTGACGCTCTTCTTTTGCCGCAAGAAAGCTAATTTTGTGAGAAAAATTTGGGCGAAAGATTCACCCCAATCGGAGTTACGGATCTACGGATATAAAAGAAACGGTGAAGGGGAAGGATCTGGGAACGTAGAAACAGAGAGAGACAGAGAGATAGATCCAATCTCGGAGGGGCTCTCGCCCCTCCCACGCCATGGGATCCAAGGACCAGAGGGGAAACCCTTCTCTCATCTAGGGAGAAGGTCAAGGAAGAAGAAGAAGAAGAAGAAGGGGGGCTCTCTCCCCCTTGCTTCCGGTGCCGCCGGAACGCCGTCGGGGGCCATCATCATCACCGCGATCTTCACCAACAACTTCAATGCCTTCATCACCAACTCTTCCCCCTCTATGCAGCGGTGTAACCCCTCTCTTACCCGCTGTAATCTCTACTTAAACATGGTGCTCAAAGCTATATATTATTTCCCAATGATGTATGGCTATCTTATGATGTTTGAGTAGATCCGTTTTGTCCTATGGGTTAATTGATGATCGTGATTGGTTTGAGTTGCATGTTTTATTATTGGTGCTATCCTATGGTGCTCTCCGTGTCGCGCAAGCATGAGGGATCCCCGCTATAGGGCTTGCAATATGTTCATGATTTGCTTATGGTGGGTGGCGTGAGTGAATAGAAGCACAACCCCGAGTAAGTAGGTTGTTTGCGTATGGGATAAAGGGGACTTGATGCTTTAATGCTATGGTTGGGTTTTACCTTCATGAATCTTTAGTAGTTGTGGATGCTTGCTAGAGTTCCAGTCATAAGTGCATATTATCCAAGAAGAGAAAGTATGTTAGCTTATGCCTCTCCCTCAGATAAAATTGCAATAGTGATTACCGGTCTAGTTATCGATTGCCTTGGACAGATAACTTTCTCATAACAAAAAGCTCTCTACTAATACTTAATTTATTGCATCTTTATATAAACAGCCCCTAGTTTTTATTTACATGCTCTTTATTATCTTGCAAACCTATCTAGCAACACCGACAAAGTACTTCTAGTTTCATACTTGTTCTAGGTAAAGCGATCGTCAAGCGTGCGTAGAGTCGTATCAGTGGCTGATAGGACTTGAGAGAGTATTTTTTCTACCTTTAGCTCCTCGTTGGGTTCGACACTCTTACTTATCGAAAGAGGCTATAACTATCCCGTATACTTGCGGGTCATCAAGACCTTTTTCTGGCGCCGTTGCCGGGGAGTCATAGCGTGGGGTGAATATTCTCGTGTGTGCTTGTTTGCTTTATCAGTAAGTAATTTTTATTTGTTGTTCTTAGTTGTTCTCTATCTTTAGTTATGGATATGGAACACGAAATACAAAAAAATTAGGAGATGAGGAACCTCTTAAAACCCTCGATGCTCGCTATGTTCAACATATTATGTACTACTTTGATAATCCTGAGAAAACCCCATTCAATTATGTAATGGGAGTAACGTTGGATCAACGTGAATACTTTAGGGATTATCGCTTGACACAAAAAGGGAAACTATTATGGGATCAAATTATAATTGTTGCTCTAGGATGAAGGCTCCACACCTTCCCTTTTCATGCAAATTTAATGATAATGAAGCCTTAGCTTCTTATGCTAATGGTATATATGATTACTATGATGTTGAACGAATTGAAGAATTTGTTGCTTTTAAGGCTGCTTATGAAGTTGTTTTAAAAGTATGAAGCTTTAAATGATGATGTATATAGGCCTGAAAATTTTTCTATATTGAAATATTGCTATGAAAATTATGAATACAATTACAATATTGATGCATTTATTGAGAAAGTCTCCGCTGTCCAAGAAGAGATTAATATTTTGCAGGAAGCTATGGAAGAAGAAATTGATGAAACTGTGGGCTCATTGGATGAAAAAGATGATGAGGAGAGCGAAGAACAAAAGGAGGAAGAGCGGATTGATCACCCGTGCCCACCTTCTAATTAGAGTAACTCTTCAACTCATACATTGTTTAATTCCCCTTCGTGCTTACCGAAGCATGATTGCTATGATGATTGCTATGATCCCATTGATTCTCTTGAAATATCCCTTTTTGATGATGCTTGCTATGCTTGTGGCCAAGATGCCAATATGAATTATGCTTATGGAGATGAATTTGCTATAGTTCCTTATGTTAAACATGAAATTGTTGCTATTGCACCTACGCATGATAGTCCTTATCTTTTTGAATTCTCCCTACTACCCTATATCAGAGAAGTTTGTGCTTATGAAGGATTATATTGATGGGTTGCCTTTTACTACTACACATGATGATTTTGATGAATATAATATGCATGTGCTTGCTGCTCCTACTTTCAATTATTATGAGAGAGGAACTATATCTCCACCTCTCTATGTTTCCAATACGATAGAATTGAAAGAAACTGCTTATACTATGCATTGGCCTTTACTATGTGTGCATGAATTGTTGACATGCCGATGCATAGGAAGAGAGTTAGACTTATTCATTGCTTGATTTATGTTACTTTGTGCTCACTACTAAATTACAAATCATTGTTAATTAAAATTAGCTTTGATATACCTTGGGATCCGGGTGGATCCATTACTTGAGCACTTTATGCCTAGCTTAATGGCTTTAAAGAAAGCGCTGCCAGGGAGACAACCCAGAAGTTTTAGAGAGTCATTTATTTCTGTTGAGTGCTTTTATATAGTTTAAAAACGAAAAAAATAAAGAGGGGAACCCAAAACTTTTCAAAAAGGAAAGTGAAAGTGAGAAAGACAAGCATTGTTGAAGTGGGAGAGCTCCTTGAACTTTGTTCATGCTCATGGAAACTTTGTGAATCTTGATTACAGAAACTTTTCAACAAAAATAATTATCCCCTTGTAAAATTCCATTGTATTATAAAAATAATGTGCCAAGGTTTGCCTTTAGGATGTTTACAATGCTTGTTGGTTTGTACGGTGTAGGACAGAAACTTTGGCTGTAGTGCGTGATTTTACATTTTTAACTGGAAAGTCAAATGGTTCTGATTCCTTTTGAAATGTCTTGCTGTACAACTTGTTTATTTTTTCCTAATTTTGGTAGAATTGTTTGGGTACCATAAGTATGGTGAATGTTCAGATTGCTGCAGACTGTTATGTTTTTGACAAATTCTATTTTTGATGCATAGTTTGCTTGTTTTGATGAAAATATCAATTTCTGTCAGTGGATTAAGCCATGAAAAAGCTATATTACAGTATACACAATGTGAAAACAAAATATTAATTGGTTTTCAACAGTACCTAGATTAGTGATTTGCTTTATTATACTAACGGATCTTACCGAGTTTTCTGTTGAAGTTTTGTGTGGATGAAGTGTTTGATCGAGAAGGTCCCGATATGAGAAAAAGGAAGAGAGGAAAGGGCTCAAGCTTGGGGATGCCCAAGGCACCCCAAGTAAATATTCAAGGAGACTCAAGCGTCTAAGCTTGGGGATGCCCCAGAAGGCATCCCCTCTTTCTTCAACAAGTATCGTATGTTTTCGTATTCGTTTCGTTCATGCGATATGTGCAAGTCTTGGAGCGTCTTTTGCATTTAGTTTTCATTTTTATTTTATGCACCATGATGGTATGAGATAGTCCTTGGTTGATTTATAGAACGCTCATTGCACTTCACTTAAATCTTTTGAGTATGGCTTTATAGAATGCTTCATGTGCTTCACTTTATCATTTGAAGTTTGGATTGCCTGTTTCTCTTCACATAGAAAACCGCCATTTGTAGAATGCTCTTTTGCTTCACTTATATTTGTTAGAGCATGGGCATATCTTTTGTAGAAAGAATTAAACTCTCTTTCTTCACTTATATCTATTTAGAGAGATGACAGGAATTGGTCATTCACATGGTTAGTCATGAAATCCTACATAAACTTGTAGATCGCTGAATATGATATGTTTGATTCCTTGCAATAGTTTCGCGATATAAAGATGGTGATATTAGAGTCATGCTAGTGGGTGGTTGTGGATTGTAGAGACACTTGTGTTGAGGTTTGCAAGTCCCGTAGCATGCACGTATGGTAACCGTTGTGTGACAAATTTGAAGCATGGGGTGTTTCTTTGATTGTCTTCCTTATGAGTGGCGGTCAGGGACGAGCGATGGTCTTTTCCTACCAATCTATCCCCCTAGGGGCATGCGTAGTAGTACTTTGCTTCGAGGGCTAATAAACTTTTGCAATAAGTATATGAGTTCTTTATGACTAATGTGAGTCCATGGATTATACGCACTTTTACCCTTCCATCATTGCTAGCCTCTTTAGTACCGTGCATTGCCCTTTCCCACCTCGAGAGTTGGTGCAAACTTCGCCAGTGCATCCAAACCCCGTGATACGATACGCTCTATCACACATATGCCTCCTTATATCTTCCTCAAAACAGCCACCATACCTACCTATCATGGCATTTCCATAGCCATTCCGAGATATATTGCCATGCAACTTCCATCATCATCACATACATGACTTGAGCATTTATTGTCATATTGCTTTGCATGATCGTAAGATAGCTAGCATGATGTTTTCATGGCTTGTCCTTTTTTGATGTCATTGCTACGCTAGATCATTGCACATCCGGGTACACTGCCGGAAACATTCATATAGAGTCATATCTTTGTTCTAGTATCGAGTTGTAATATTGAGTTGTAAGTAAATAAAAGTGTGATGATCATCATTATAGAGCATTACCCCATGAAAAAAAGGAAAAAATAAAAAAGGGAAAGGCCAAAGAAGCCTAAATAAAAAAGGGGGCCAAAGAAGCCCACCCAAAAAGAAAAAAAAAGAAAAAGAAAAGGGGCAATGTTACTATCCTTTTACCACACTTGTGCTTCAGAGTAGTACCATGTTCTTCGTATAGAGAGTCTCCTATGTTGTCACTTTCATATACTAGTGGGAATTTTTCATTATAGAACTTGGCTTGTATATTCCAACGATGGGCTTCCTCAAGTGCCCTAGGTCTTCATGAGCAAGCAAGTTGGATGCACACCCACTTATTTTTCAGTTTGAGCTTTCATACACTTATAGCTCTTAGTGCATCCGTTGCATGGCAATCCCTACTCCTTGCATTGACATTAATTGATGGGCATCTCCATAGCCCGTTGATTAGCTGCGTCGATGTGAGACTTTCTCCTTTTTTGTCTTCTCCACATATCCCCCACCATCATATTCTATTCCACCTATAGTGCTATATCCATGGCTTGCGCTCATGTATTGCGTGAGGGTTGAAAAAGCTGAAGCGCGGTAAAAAGTATGAACCAAGTGCTCGGCTTGTCATCGGTGTTGTGCATGATGGGAGAATTTTGTGTGACGAAAATGAAGCATGGCCAAACTATATGATTTTGCAGGGATACTTGCTTTGGCCTTGTTGTTTTGAAAAGACATTATTGCTTTATTAGTACGCTTGAAGTATTAATGTTTTTATGTCAAATGATAGACTATTGCTTTGAATCACTCGTGTCTTAATATTCATGCCATGATTAGACATATGATCAAGATTATGCTAGGTAGCATTCCACATCAAAAATTATCTTTTTGTCATTTACCTACTCGAGGACGAGCAGAAATTAAGCTTGGGGATGCTGATACGTCTCCGTCGTATCTATAATTTTGATTGTTCCATGCCAATATTATTCAACTTTCATATACTTTTGGCAACTTTTTATACTAGTTTTGGGACTAACATATTGATCTAGTGCCCAGTGCTAGTTCCTATTTGTTGCATGTTTTATGTTTTGCAGAAACCCAATATCAAACGGAATCCAAACGGGATAAAAATGGACGGAGAATTATTTTGGAATATTTGGGATTTTCCGGAGGAACAATCAACGTGAAACGGTGCCCGAGGTGGCCACGAGACAGGGGCGCGCCTGGCACTCTCATGGGCCACCCATAAGGCGGTTGACGCTCTTCTTTCACCGCAAGAAAGCTAATTTTATGAGAAAAATCTGGGCGAAAGATTCACCCCAATCGGAGTTACGGATCTCCGGATATAAAAGAAACGGTGAAGGGGAAGGATCCGGGAATGCAAAAACAGAGAGAGACAGAGAGATAGACCCAATCTCGGAGGGGCTCTCGCCCCTCCCATGCCATGGGAGCCAAGGACCAGAGGGGAAACCCTTCTCCCATCTAGGGAGAAGGTCAAGGAAGAAGAAAAAGAAGGGGGGCTCTCTCCCCTTTGCTTCCGGTGGCGCCGGAACACCGCCGAGGCCATCATCATCACCGCGATCTTCACCAACAACTTCAACGCCTTCATCACCAACTCTTCCCCCCTCTATGCAGCGGTGTAACCCCTCTCTTACCCGCTGTAATCTCTACTTAAACATGGTGCTCAACGCTATATATTATTTCCCAATGATGTATGGCTATCTTATGATGTTTTAGTAGATCCATTTTGTCCTATGGGTTAATTGATGATCGTGATTGGTTTGAGTTGCATGTTTTATTATTGGTGCTGTCCTATGGTGCTCTCCGTGTCGCGCAAGCGTGAGGGATCCCTGATGTAGGGTTTGCAATATGTTCAGGATTTGCTTATGATGGGTGGCGTGAGTGAACATAAGCACAGACCCGAGTAATTAGGTTGTTTGCGTATGGGATAAAGGGGACTTGATGCTTTAATGCTATGGTTGGGTTTTACCTTAATGAATCTTTAGTAGTTGCGGATGCTTGCTAGAGTTCCAGTCATAAGTGCATATGATCCAAGAAGAGAAAGTATGTTAGCTTATGCCTCTCCCTCAAATAATATTGCAATAGTGATTACCGGTCTAGTTATCGATTGCCTTGGACAAATAACTTTCTCGTAACAAAAAGCTCTCTACTAATACTTAATTTATTGCATCTATATCTAAACAGCCCCTAGTTTTTATTTACATTCTCTTTATTATCTTGCAAACCTATCCAACAACACCTACAAAGTACTTCTAGTTTCATACTTGTTCTAGGTAAAGTGAACGTCAAGCGTGCGTAGAGTCATATCAGTGGCCGATAGGACTTGAGAGAGTATTTGTTCTACCTTTAGCTCCTCATTGGGTTTGACACTCTTACTTATCGAAAGAGGCTACAACTATCTCGTATACTTGCGGGTCATCTCCTCTCCACGTACAGTACTCTTCTGATGGAAGTCATTCCTTCACCATGTTGACCATGTCACGCTGAGGGCACCTGGGTGGTGAATGATGACGAGGCCTAGGAAGGGGACGACGTGGATCCGGAGAAGACACGACAGTGGAAGCCCGCGCAGAGAGGAGTACGAGGGTTCACTGGTTCGGCTGCAGTATGAGGTTGTCGTCACTCCAGAATCACAGGGGGTGTGGGTGAGTGAGGGATGCCCTGGCCAGCGGTGGGAGTAGTACAGGGCGGTGAGGCCTGCGCGGCACCACAACTGGCCACAGGAGGCGGGAGCAGGCGGTCCCGTCAGCGCTGGATTTGGCGGCTAGAGCAAGAAGATCAGAGATTGAAGAAACACAACGGCCGTTGGATTGACATCCAACGGTTACGTCTGCTAGAATCATTTGTTGACATATATAATAACTAAAAAAATCTTGCATACGCGTCAACTTAATAGGCCCACAAGTCAGACCATTCCCTCCTTTTTTTAAAATTTATATATAGCTCATTGCAACTTCTTATGCAATTTATTGCAATCCATTTTTTTGTTGGCCAGGGCCAGGGTTAAAAATTTAAACGAAATTTCGCATATTTCTGTGGGCTCCAAACTATTTTTAATACCGAAATGTTGGGCCAGATTTAAAGTACTTTGAAGATGTATTTAAATTATGTTAAAGCCTAGTGAAATAGGAATCTGAAAATGTGAAAAAAATTCAGAAATTATAAAGTAATTGCCAATTTGTCATATGTTTTTATATTTACAACCCATCTCATATTATATTCAAGATTTGCAGGCGTCTTGAAAGAGTTACAGCCCATCAGGGCATAGAAAAATAAGTAGGCCTGGATTGGGTATTCTTTAAAAAAAATAAACTGGGCTCATTTTCACAAAGAAAAAATAGCTGGGCAGGTCATACGGTGAACATAAAATATAAGCCTGGGCTAGACGGGCCACAACCCAGTTCAAACCCTACTCCGTCTCAACAATAACAAAAAAAATACTGCTCGAGCAGCTACGTCCCAGGTGTTAGTTGATATTGTGATGTTCTCTTGTCTATTGACTATAGACGCTCACAATGTCGTGGGTCCCAGATGTCAGGAAACCACTAGGAGGACGCATTTTCTTTTTCCATACGCTGACATGGTGGGCCCCTACTGTCATCCTCTCCACGTACTTCTGCCGATTCTTGTTGTTTGTTGACCATGTTGACAACGCGAGAGGGCTGCGCCGCGGCGAGCGCACCAAAGAGCGCGGAGGACAACGGCGAGGCCTCGGACGTCGGCGTTAACGATTTAGGAGATGGTGGGGCGGTGATGTGTGTGCTGAGGCGTAGCCAGCCGTGGGAGGCGGAAGCAGGTGGTCCCGCTGGCACTGGTTTGGTTTTGGCGACTGGAGGAAGACATGACTAAAGAAACACGACAGACTGTAAAAGCAGCAGGAGTACTTAACAACCTTAACCAAAACTAGCAGGGGCACTTAACAACCATAGCTGAAAGCAGTATGAGTACTTATACAGGTTCAACCGTACAAAGCATGCCTCGAACAGTGCTACTTTGCCTACAGTTAACCAAGGGTGAGGCCGCCAAGCCCCAGGACAAGGCCCAGGCGCCACCCCACGCATCCACAACCTTCTGAAAGCGGCTTCATCTCGCAATGTGGTCAATAAACATGATATCCTCTTTAGAGACATGGAAAAGCAGGAACATAATCTTCTGTCCTATTCTCCAAGATGGACGGGCCTTCATTATTTGTGACCACCCATGAATAAGTATCTTTTCACCTCCAAGGGGAATGGAGTAGGTCGACATAAGCATCATGTTGTGACCAAGCGCAAGTCTGACCCGACCATGGTCAGGCATCTGCGTAGGAACAATAGAACTGGGCTATTTCTGTTTCAAGAAGATCACAGCTATAAAACTGTGTATAAGCAATAGTTTATGAACAACATATATAACAGAAAATAGCTTGTACCATAAGTTTCTCAACACAGTTGGACCTGTTCAACGAATGCAGCAGTGGCACACATATCCCACGTGGCCTTCCACCAATGAAACGCCCCACAAGGACCTCAAGACAATCAATAAAGTGTAGGAACTTATGGATGTCTTCCCAGTCAACTTCAGTGCCAGCAGTAACAACCGAGTTCTTACAGAAGAACAAACGAGCAACCTGCTTAACTTTGAAAAAACCTACACGTGCCACCAATTATAAGAAAGTATTAGTTAGAAGTAGCATCTTCATGAGAGATTTGTTGCTACTTCTAAAGTTAAATTGTGATTAGTTAGACATAATAGGTGGATTAAGAAGTAATCAAGGCAACAAGCAAGAACCAGATACAAAACTAACATGGATGAACAATTGGAACGACATCGGGGTGGAAGATCGCAGTGAAGATGAGACCAGGTTCTGCTATTTCCATCAACATTCGTGCGCCAACTTTCAGTCCGTAACACTTGAGAAAGTTTATCCAAGTTCGGCCATAAAAAAAACAATGATCTTCTTGGTTCATGAACCCAACTCAGAACTTATATCCATGGCTTGTCTTCAGTGTGACCATTAAACTGGTGTATTCAGTTATGGCAAGGCCGAGCATCTTGAGTACACGTGTTCTGGCAGAGCAAATAACGCACTGCAGGAAAAATAATATGAGAACACAATGTATTCCCTATCCAAATCTAGAAATAATTTCCTCCTTCACGCTAGTGTTGACCATCGTAGAAGTAGTACCTTTTATCGAAATATAGCAATCCAAATTTCCAAATTATTCGACAACATGTTCAAAAAAACCCACCCTCCCGGATAGAAAAGAGGATTCTAGGAACATACTATGCACGTTTTGAAATCCTATGTTAGGATGAAAAGGAAAAAGTGTGGCGTCTCACCGAGGGCGCAGAAAACTGTAGGGTCCTCGCACTTTGGGCACTGCAAATGAAACACACTAGATTCAGTAGGAAGAAAAATGCATCAACGGCGGCAGCTGCCATCCTAGGATTACCCGCAACCAAGGGACTTGGATTTATCGGGGATGGATGAAGAATTCGTACCTGGTTCTCCATGAGAAAACCCTATGCAATCGCCGAGAGGTGGTTTTCTCTGAACAAGCAGACGAGGGAGAAGGGGATTCAGGCCCAGTGAAAATATTGTCGCTTCGTCCGTCTAGCTTACTGCTAAAGCTGGAAGGGGGGGGGGGTTGTGATTTGACGGCTCATTGGGCATTATTGCGGCGCTACGACTAGGGTGTGTCTACTGTGCAGTTGTGCACTCTAATTTGGTGCATATGGCACATGGACCCCATTGCCGGATGCCCCACATATCAGCGAAAGGAAGTAGAAAGACAGGAGTAACTAGTTACACATAAATATATTTTGACAGAGAGATACTCCCTTTGTAAAGAAATATAAAAATCTTTTATATCACAACTTCATACAGAGTTTTTTTAACACGGTATAGACGAGTTGGTGATGATAGTGTGCCTGCCATCCTGCAATATAGGCTGTCCGATTTATATCTGACGGATAGGAAGGAAACTATGGCAATTTTTCAAAAAGGTACCCACACACCTCTCCACATTTGCAAATAAGGCCTTCCCTCGTTCATCCTTTTCTCTCACAAGATAAAATATTCATACAAATGCATCTTGATGTTACATGCAACGCACGGGCATTATGGGGGTTCAACTGAGAATATAATACTCAGATAGGCTCACGGTTTTAGACTGCAGCCCACCCTGCATGTTTGGGGGCCCATGTGTTCTACCTCAACACTTTTCATATTGCAAGCGATTGGTACGGCGCTGGTTTTAGATGCTGTCGCAAGGCGAATACATAAAATTGAATAAAGCACGACAACTGTTGGAATGAAATCGAACGACAGTTCCTAACCAACAATGAGAGTTGCAATTCTATCAATGATATACCATGAGATAAATAATACTGTCATACTACTTATACACACAGGACACTTGTTTCACCATGCCAGATTATTACATCAAAATCTCTTGAAGGATAGATCAGTTCGGCAGTTGCGTGCTGCTACTGAAGAATTTCAAAGTTGATTTGGACCAGCTCTCCTTGCCGAGAAAGTTCGATTTTGACATCATCCCCTACCGCAAGATATGATTTAGATTTGAACCTTGACCATCCATTAGCATCTATCATCATGCGACCATCCTTTGTACTTACGGTATATTGAGTAGGTTCATTCACACCAAGGCTGCGCATGGTAAGAGAAACTTGGCCACGGTCGCCCGGATTGTTGAACGACTCCCTCGTTGCTCTAGGAATTCTCTGTTTGCAAACAAGAAGACATACATAGACAGTTAGATCAACACAACGAATCATGTGAAACAACATGGAAAGTAAAAAGAACGAAGCACGTGGGCGGACAATGCTTACCAAGAAGGTGGACATGTCAGTTTTTGTAAGGGCTTTGGTGTATGAAGTGCGAACTGCAGCCTAGTCTATTGCCGGTGCAACTGCTTGTTTGGTTGCCGTTGCACGGGCCGGAGCAGATGCAAGCACAAGTGTTGGTGCAGGTGCCGAAGCCGTTGCTAGTGCCTGTGCCGGTGCGACTAGTAGTGCCGCTGCTGCTGCCGGAGATGGTGCTCCTTGTAGAGCTGGTGATGGTGTTGGAGCAGGTGCCGATGTCGATGCCCGATGCTCCGGTAGATCAGCCTGATCTGCTGACGTGGTCGGTGCCCAATCCTTAGCTGGATCAGACTGAGCTGTTGCCGCTGTCAGTGCTAGAGCAACTGCCAGTGCTCGATCCGTTGCTGAAGGTGGTACTGATGTGCGAGACAACGGCGATCGTGTCTGGTCTGCTATGATCAGTTTTCTAACTTGACTAGGCTCCGTGACCGTGATCTAGTTTTTTTTCTTCATTTCTTTTAAACATGAGAAGGACTAATTGTGGCGTTTTTGTTAAACCAAACTGCAGTTCATCATAGGGATTCAGCTTGTACTCAGACAATAGACTGATCCAATTTTTTCAAGTAATATAAGTGATGGACAGTGCCTTCATTACTAACACGACATAAGAAGTGAAACTTGCAAAAATAGCCATCGTAGAGCAAACCAAACAGTTTATTCTGTGATGAATGTCACATGGCAAAACCTACATCATAAAATTGCAGGAAAAGAAAGAAAACATGACATTAAATCAATAAGATTTAGACAGTAAATCAATAAGATTTACTTGATGTGACACGAGTGAATCCTTACCAGGAAATCACTATGTTGAAGTACTAAACAGAATATTGATCGTCCAACTACGGGTGGCATGCAGGGCCCCTGCCTACTCCCACAAGCAGGACAGTCCAAAGGTCATGACAAATCATATGGACCGAACATCCATGGGACTGGAAATCCTGGTGGGTGCGATAAACCCTGCAATGCATACATATATTGGAGTGTAACCATAATTGATAAACCGTCCTCACAAAAAAGATGATCTGGATACTTCAAAATATACATACTGAATTGAGTGGACAGACATTAACATAGACTATTCTCAGGACTCACCACACACCAAAAGCGACAGTACTAAACAATACAGGGTTCACAAACACAAATCAAGTACTGAACAATAGTACTTACTACAGACAAGCAAAGTTGCACTAATTAAACTCTGCAGACTATTTCTTGCCACCGACCTACGGGATGAACCCTGCATAACTGACTAGGCCATGGACTTTGTGAGAGATGTCTACCTGCACCATCACCATCTCGTCAACCTTGGAGAACCTATCATAGTGGTCTTTCCACTCATAAACATGATGATGAAGACAAGCCGCATCAGATTTCTCGGGAAGCTTTACAAGAACCACACCCTTCGTAATCGAAGGCACAACCAGGAAATTGTTGTGGTCAAGTACAACCTCGAGAACACGCCTGACAACAATGCTACAGGAAAACACTAGTTCAGGCACGTGTCGACAAGGACACAACAACTGGATAGTTTAGCAGTAGAACTCATCCTCAGGTCTTCCAGTTCACATGGCATGACTTTGAGAGCTTCATCTCCACCGCAGACCTAGTTCTAATTCAAACTGAAACCATATTTTATTACCACCTCCGTTTAGAAATATAAGATGATTTTCGATATTATACTCCATATATGACTACATATACGCACAGAAATGAGTGAACAAAGACACTAGAACGTGTCTTCAAAGGCATGAGAGCAGAGGGATTACTTGCAATATCCATAACACAAGTTACTGAGGCAAATATACCCTCTTCAAAGGTAGCATTGATGTTCATAAAGTACTCCCTCCATCCCAAAATTCTTGTCTTAGTTTTGTCTAGATACGGATGTATGTGACTTGATACATCCGTATCTAGACAAATCTAAGACAAGAATTTTGGGACGGAGGGAGTAGTTGAAAGTAATCTATAAGAAATTAGTGTCAACCTCTCGCATGTTTTGGTCAAAAGAGGAATTTTGAACCGTCATTTGGCACACAAAAATCACATGCAAGATCACCCAGAAAGTTGTACTACTAGTACTAGTACTGCGTGTTAGATGAAAAAACACGATCAAGATCGAGAAAAAGATCGTCAAGAAGAGATATTACCTGGACTTGCTTAATGAGGGATCCCGGAGAGGGGGGCTTGTACAGGGCGATGGCTTTGAGCTTGTCTGCGGTAGTCTCGGGGGGTGCTTGCACTTCTTCATACCATGAGCCTCGACGGTTTTGGCCAGAGCCATAGACATCACGTCGGTCGGTGCTCCAGCGTCTATCCAAGAGAGGAAGCTGAGAGAGAAGAGCGAAATGAGGAACAAGATGAGGGAGAAGCGAAGCGAGTGGGGGTTTTCTTCAAGAGAAGAAGCTAAGAGAGAAGAGTGAAATGATAGTTTCTTCGTTCGTCCAACTTACTGCTAGAAAGGAGGGGGTTTTGTGATTTGACGGCTTATTGGGCATCACTGCAACGCTTCGATCGGGGTAGTCTACCGTCACTCTACAGAGTAATTTAGTGCATGGCTGGTGGACCCCGATGCTGGCCATCCCACACGTCGGCGAAAGTGAGTAATTTAGTGCATGGCTGGCGGAGGATCTGCACGGTAGAGCGTGCCCACTGTTTTTCTGAAGAAAAAAATGATTACAGCAAGCATTTCCACTCTTACGACGGAGGAGTGCGAAACACGGCAGTCACTTGAACATACATAGTGCAGTGGTTCATATGTCAGTACTACATAATCTTGTTGCTAGTGTAGTAAGATATGACAATAAAAAATGATGTTGTGCGCATGTCAACTATATGAACAGTAATGTAGTAACATAGTACCGCTTTTTCGACTGTCCGGTCGAGAATGAATGGTGAGATCAATGTTAACAGAACTAGGTCTACAACGCACGGAGAGTACGGTGCTACAGTACTCCACGAAACATGAACCATATGAAGCACGAATCAGTGTTCGGCAAGGTGTATGAAGGGTGCACGGGATGGGAGCAAAAGTTCCCTTCTCGACCCACTTTTGGGTGTTTGGCAGAGTGCTTGAAGGGTGCATGAGTCCACACTAGTAGGTTAACACAAATACACGAAGAGGGAACAACTATATTGAGATGAGAATGCAACCAAACACACACACACACGCTTTGTGCTACAGTGACTGATCTGCACCGTGTGAGTTTGATCCAACGGTCATGTCGCGCCGAGACATGGACATGCCCATGCAGAGGGCGCCTAAACACCACCGAAGTCCCTCTGCTTCTCGAGGCGCACGATGTTGGTGATGTAGGGTGCAACCGCCTGCAGAGCCCGCTCCCGGTCGACGGGAGCCAGCTCGTCAAAGATGGCATCCAATGGCACAAATGGATTCCGGTGACGGAGCCCTGAAAGGATTCGCCCAGCAACGGCGACGGCAGCCCGCAACCCCTCCTTGTCCAGCTCTGCCCCCACCATCGCACGGAGATGGCTCAGCTCCTCGGAGATATAGGTGAAGAAGGAGACCAGGTCAGGAAGCCGCAACTCATTGAAGTCGACGGGGTGGTCGAACGGGTTTAGCCCGACGGTCGGCATGGTCGTGCTGGCACGATGGTAGGCATCGCGCAGCCGCAACACGTGCGTGGCAACTTGGCCCACCAAGTGGCTGAGGCAATCCTAGACCTCGTCACGATCGGCCCGCTTGCGCTTCAGCCGGCTCCCGTGATGGCCTATCGTATCCCCCGCTTTCTGTAGCAACGCCGCCGACGCCTCGAGCATCTTTGTGGTGGACGTCTTCCGCTTTTGAAGCTCCGTGAACTCCCACACATAACGGAAGAGCATGGCACTCCTCTCCTCCTTGAGCTCACGGAGCTCCATGTCCTTGGCCCTGAGCTCCGCATCCTTAGCCTGGAGCTCCTGTGTCAGGCGCCTCACCTCGGACTTTGTGATCTGCTGCGCCTCCATGGCACCAGGTAGAAGCAATGGGGAGAGGAAGCAAAGGGGGTGAAACGGTTGAAAGGCAATGCAATCTATGGGAAGGCGGAGGGACCTAGTCGAGGAGCGGAGAATCTTTTGGTTTTCACCATGGGAAAACACCAGTCGACAACTTCTCACATCAGGGAGCAGTGGGTTTTACAGGCGGAGTCATCATGACTAATTGCTGCCGCGCCTACTCCCGTCAATCAAAAAAATTTAAATCCTGTCGCGCCTGCGCCCATCAATCAAAAAATTAAAAATCCTGCCGCACCCAAACACCATAGCAACGCCGCAGTGGATATTTAAATTTACTTGTCGGCAAGGAGATAAAAAAGGGGTGAAAAAGCAAATGTGGCGGCGGCCTAGCTAATCGGTCGAACTAGCCCAACTAGCTAGCCACCGTGCTTCACTGATGTACTCAGCGGGAAAGGTGGTCTTTCGTGATTTGACGACTCATTTACTTGCTTCGGCGCTACGACCGAGCGGGACCCAAAAAATGCGTGGTAGGGCGTCCCACGTCAGGAATAATATATGCGTGCACCACCCGGGAGGACCCCGAAACCGCGCGGTAGGGTGTGCCACGTCTCGGCACGGAGGAAAAATGTGCGTGTAAAAATATACTGTATCAGACGTAGTTCCTATGGTTCGACCTCGGGACCCAGCCAGTCGGTCGAAAACACCCCACTAGCCACACAACTTCATCATGCTAACGTGGCACAGAGGATAGGTGTGGTTAGCTCCGTCTCGACCAGCCACAACGTCTCTTGTTCTAGGCGATTCTTCTATTTTCCAAGTTTTTTAGTTATAATAACACCACGGCAAGCTAGCGCCGCTCTTTGTGTGTGCCCATACAAAGGTTAGACGATGGAGAGGAAAGAGAGACCGCAGACCTGAGACCCACCAGTAAGTGAGTCAACGGTCATGCACATGTTGACGAGGCACTCCCTCTACTCTACTCAACGTAATACTGTATAAAATCAAGTTATGGGACAAAGCCAACAACCGTTGTTGTTTCAGGCTATCGACTTACGCTTTGTAGTCCAAGTTGCCAGTTCGAATCTCGTCTTTCAGATTTGTTAGTTTTAGGTCTAAATTTGATTAATGACGAGTGGGACCCCCGTGTGTTGTTCCGATATTTGAGTGTAGGATGGTTTTTTTGAACAAACACTTTGCGCGGTTAGACAAGTAACGACACGAGTTACACATATTTTGCAAGTTTACGAACAAAAATGACAGTGGCATAGAATATCACATCCACCCCGCAGCTTAGATGCTATGGTGATACGAGTTTTTACATCGTTGGAAGTGAGATCCAATGGCTTGGGAGTAGTCTTTGTAATTATGCGCAATTTCCAAACTCTCCAAAGGTTTTTTTGCAAATAAAACATTCAGGCCTCATGTGTGCCGCTGCATCTTGGATCCAACGGCTCCCCGTTGCTCATATTAGGTGCTCCCCGTAGCTTAATTACCCGCTATGGTGATATGAGCATCTAGGTCGTATGATCAGTGATCAGATGGCACATGCATAGTACTTGTACTTCCTGTGCAATTCCCAAACTCTCACAGTCGTATATTGCAAAAACATTCAAACCTCCTACTGTGGGCCATTAGATCTCCATGAACTCGTATCACCATAGAATCTACAATGCGGGAGCACCTCATATTCTCCCGTGCGAGAAAACATAAGGTGCTCTCGTAGCTTGGATGCTACGGTGATACGAGCTTCGAGGTAGTTTGATCTGAGATCCAATGGCATCTGAGCAGTCTTTGTGCTTGTAAGCAGTAGCCGAACTCTTTGGGGGCTTTTCTGCAAAAAAATCGAACCACCGAGGAGTTGTTGGGTCACAAATCCAACGGATCCAAAGAGCTTGTATCACCAAAGCATCTAAGGTGTGGTAGCACATGATATTCTTACATACAGGAGAATATATTGTCCTCGTTCATCTTAGATGCTACGGTGATACAAGCTTTGAGGTCGTTGGATATGGGATCCAAGGGCATCTGAGTAGTTTTTGTACAAATTGTGTGCAATTCTCAAAATCATCAAGGTTTCCTGTAAAAATATTAAGACATCATGTGAGCGGCTATATCTTAGATCTACAAGCTCCAAGCAACTCGTATCGGCATATAGCATCTAAGGTATGGGGGCACAAGATATTCTCCCGGGGAGGAGGGGTGGGGGTGCACAACCAATCGGTGTTTGGGAGGGTGGGGACAATTATAATCTAAACAACCCTGAACAGAGCTTCACAATTTTATCTAAGGTCAAGGGGTTAACCCCCGACAATCTACATAGCTCCGCCTAAACACAACATTTGCATGTACTACAATACTAGACTTAATATTCTGTCACATCCCTAGTTCTGGTATGCTCGAGGCTAGCTAGTCATGTGTGCATCATGTTTAAATTCCATTTAAATTTGAAATGAGGATTTGTGAAACCCTCAGAATCATCTCTAGAAATGACCTAGATAAAAATTGCTCCAAAAGGGTCCAAGAAAATGTTCATGTTGCTCTATGAAAATATTGGACAGAGATAAAAATCAAACCAATATTTTTAGGAGCTCATAAGTATTTATTTTGGGCATTTGGAATTAATGCATAATTATTTGCATTGGATATATATTTGTTATATATATAATATATGTCCAAAAATTATGCCATTTGTTGAGGAGCTCTAGAATAATACCACTAGTTCCTACAAAAATTGGTATAAGTAAATAAAATGATTTAGTATTATTATTAAATCAAAACAAATGTCAGAAAATTAGAAAAGATAAAGAAATGGGAAAAGGGGAGCTTGCCTGGCGCTTACCTCCCTGTGCAGCCTGGCCTGGCCCAGTGGCCCAACAGGCTGGCCCAGCCAGCAGGCGGCCTAGCCCAACTGCCAAGAGCTTCTTCAAGCTCCTGCCAGTAGGAGCTGCTGCGTGGCCGCGCCACAGCCGGCCGTGGCCACGTCTCCCGCCACCTCCTGCTTCCCCTCCTCGTCGCTCTGGATGCCCCGCGCGACGCCACGCACCGCCCCGCGTCTGTCTCACTCTCTCTCGCTCTCCCTCCACCCTGGTTCTCTTTCTCCCGACCGCCCGAACGCACCCGTCGCCACCGCTCGCCGTAGCCATAGCCACCGCGCCCCTCGAGAGCATCTGAGCCGTCACCGAGCTCCGAGCCGTCGTCCTCGTCCTCCCCGTCAAGCCACGCGTCGCCGGACGCCCCATGGAGCCGTCGCCGTCGCCATCTTCACCTCCGGCCGCCGTGGATCCCCATCGCCGCCCCGCCGACTCCAGCCCTTCCCCGAGCTCGCCGACGACGCCGTCGAGCCCGCCGTGAGCTCCTGCCCCGTCCCCCTCTCTCCGTTCCTCCATTTCTCGCGCCATAGCTCCCTTTCCCCACCACGGCCGTAGCACCTCGCCGCCGGCCATGTCGCCACCGCAGCCACACCTACGGGCACCTGCAACCGAGCACGCCACCGTGGTCAACACGTCTCCAGGAGACGAACGCGACCAATCCTGACCCCTGCCGTGCACTGTAGCCCCTTCTCCCCTCCTCGCCGAACTCCGTCCGCCGCCCAAGTGGTCGCCGCCGTCGATAGAGGCCGTCTCGGCACCACTTGATGCGCGCGAGCCTGGGCTTCGCGTAGGTGCTCTCCGCCGCGCGATTGGTCGCCGGAGCGACGATCCCGCAGCCCGCCGCCACGTCTGGCCTCGCCGGCGTCAAGTCAACGGTGGGGTTAGCCCCGGTTGACTGGGTTTGACCCAGTCTGACCAGGGTTTGACCACTCTGTTTCACTGCCGCGTGGGGCCAGCTCTGTTAATTAAACCAGTTTAGGTTTAATTTAAGTTAGTATTAGCCACATACACTGACACATGGGACCCACACGTCAGGTTTGACCCCAGTCAGCGCTGTTGACTTGCTGACGCAAGCATGACATCATGCTGACGCAGTTATCCATTTTCTGGATTTAAATTAAATCAGGAAATTCCAGAAAATGATTTAAACTTCAAAAAATCATAGAAATTCAACTGTAACTCAGATTGAAATAATTTATATATAAAAAATTATCAGAAAAATGCAATCTTTCCATCTGTACCAGTTTCATGCATGACAAACCAACCTAAACCTGCTGTATAGGTGAAAACATACGAATGGCATTTATAAATGTTAAGTTTGGAGTTGCATTTGAACCCTTGGTTCAAATGGACTTCATTCAAACAGAATGCTAGTTGCATTAGCTCAAGAAGCATCACATCTACATGCCATGTTCATGCATCATATTGTTGCATATGCTTGTGTTTTGATTGTTGACACCGTTCCTTCTCGATAGGTCCTGCTCCGGAGACCGTTCCAGAGTACCTGTCTGAGGAGCAGTGCCTTCCTTGTTGATCTACCAGGCAAGCAAACCCCCTTGTTCATTCCGATACAATCCTACTCTCTCGCTCCTGCTCTCATTTATTGCATTAGGACAACAATGATTCAATTGCTACTTTGTGCTGCGGTAGTTGAACCCATTCCTCTGCATGACCTGTCATTGCCACAGTAAATAGTTGAAACCCACTAGCATGTGTAGGAGTTGATTGAAGCCATTGTTGTGTTCCTACCATGCTATGCCCGCTATTGCTTAGAGTGTGTCAGGTCTGATTCATTGGGAATGAATTGGAGTGCAGTGCTCTTGTTCTGATGTTGAGAGTGAAGTGTGTGAACACGATTTGGTAAAGGTAGCGGTGAGAGGCCATGTAGGAGTACATGGTGGGTTGTCTCACTGGAACCGTCCTTAAGCACTGAGTTCTATGTATGTTGTCCAATGACTCGATACTACCACACATTGGGCTCCGGGCGCTCCAAGCCCTCTCGACTTATTAACCAACTTGATTTATGTCCAGGAGTTGCAGCTAGTTTCTGGTGTTTGTAGGTAGTGCTATTTTTCTACCAAGTGGCACCCGACGGGGTGGGCTTGGGACAGACTAGGCACATGTGGCCTGGTGTACCGAGTGGCACCCGGATGGTGGGCTTGGGAACCCTGCACACATCGTTTGGGGCCGTGAGTGAAACCCCGGCCGGATCTCCTTGCGGATGGAACCCGAATAGGCGATAAACCTGGACTAGAGTCTTATGTGGTTAGTCAGGTCATGGCCGACACCCTCACCAGGCTTCCGCTTGAAGGTTGCCGAGTTACATGACGTGTACATGGCGGTAAGTGGCGAGAGCGTGTGTGAAGAAGTACACCCCTGCAGGGTTAACATGATCTATTCGAATAGCCGGGTCCGCGGTTATGGACTTCTTGGATGCTTACATGGTACATAGACAGCTTGAACTGGATACTCTAAAATAGTCAAGACAAAGTGTGAGTGCTATGGATGGCCTTCTCGTAGGGAGATGGGGATGAATCCATAGTAGTGTATTGTGTGTGATTAGTGGACTCGTGTGCGCCATATCACCTCAGAGAAGTTCTCGTAGTCGTAGAACATGATAGCCACTGAGTCAAAGCTGGCTTGCTGCAACTAAACCCCACATTACCCTCTTGATACAAATGCATGTATGATAGGATCTGATGTAAGTCTTGCTGAGTACCTTTGTACTCATGTTGCTTTATTTATGTTTTTGCAGCGGAAACTTCGGTCTTACTAGTGTTCTCGTGGACTTCGACGAGTAGCTTGTACCTCAGCTACGATCTTGATCGGATGTTGTAGATAGTCAGGCTCTTCAGCCTTTTTCATTTGTAGATGTCTGTACTCAGACATGTAATACTTCCACTTGTTGCTTGTATGCTCTGAATGTTGGGTCATGTGACCCCTGTTTGAAATAAATGCTATGCTGGCTCTTTGAGCCTTATCTATATGAGTTGTTGAGTTATGTTGTGATGCCATGTTGTACATCACATACTTGCATGTTATGCGTACGTGTAATGTGTATTGCTATGTGTGGGATCTAACTATCTAGTTGTTTATCCTTAGTAGCCTCTCTTACCGGGAAATGTCTCCTAGTGCTTCCACTGAGCCCCGGTAGCTTGCTACTGCTCCGGAACACTTAGGCTGGCCGGCATGTGTCCTTCTTCATTCCTGTGTCTATCCCTTCGGGGAAATGTCACGCGGGGTCTACCAGAGTCCTGTTAGCCTGCTACAGCCCGGTTTACTGGAGTCCTGCTAGCCTAGCTGCTACAGCCCGGATTCACTCGCTGATGACCGACACGTTCGATGCTGGGTCATGTATGCCTGTCCCTGTAAGTTAGTGCCAGTTTGGGTTCACGACTAGCCATGTCAGCCCGGGTTCTTTGTCATATGGATGCTAGCGACACTATCATATATGTGTGCCAAAAGGCGCAAACGGTCCCGGGCATGGTAAGGCGACACCCGTGGGAATACCGTGCGTGAGGCCGCAAAGTGATATGAGGTGTTACATGCTAGATCGGTGTGGCATAGAATCGGGGTCCTGACATATTCATGTTCAAGTTTCCTGTTCATTTTAAATATTGAATTGAGGACCATGCATGTCTTACATTTTACTCCCTTCATTCCTAAATATTAGTCTTTTTAGAGATTTCAAATGGACTGGCACATACGGATGTATATAGACATATTTAGAGTGTAGATTCACTCATTTTGCTCCGTATGTAGTCACTTGTTGAAATCTCTAAAAGACTAATATTTAGGAATAGAAGGAGTATTTTTGAATTCGTGTCATACATGCATGGTTTGGAAAAATAGATGCACTATACTTATTGAATTGTTCTTGTGTTCGTGTGTGTGTGTGTGCGCGCGTGTGTGTGTGGTCATATGCTTGATACATACAAAGTTTTCTCACCACCATATTGTTCATCTTTTAAATTTGAATTTGCAATGAAAAACTTACTAGGGATACCATGAAATGTGCAATCCATGTTGAGATCACTATATCACAAACTCACCCTAATTCAAGAACTCGTCATAAATCAATTACCACGTTGAGATTAGTATTTGCAAGGAAAATACGGGCATTGTAATACACATAGATTTGTTCGACAATTTAAAAGATTCCTTTCGTATTCTCGAATGGTAGGACCCAACGGCGTACCAGCCAGACCTTGCTCGTGTTGATCCTAAAAAAATCGGGCTCGTGTCCTTCTAGTGGCGTGCGTGGTATGCACATTAGGCAACCCCAACCAGTCGAGCCTCCGCGTTTCGAGTTGAAATATCTGGTGGCCAGAATTCCAGCCCTATGAAATTCCCCTCATGTTCCCGGTCCATAATGACTACCGATGAACAATGGAGAGATGCTTTAGTAACTAGACAATGTTACCTACCGTGCCGAGCACGGTTCAATTCCCTCGGTCACCGCTCCCCAAGGTCACCCATCAACTGCATTGCCTAGTACTACTACTACTACACTAGGATGAGCACAAAATTGGGCCCGCTTGTTCGTGCCTAGTACTTGAGTTAATATATCAGGCAATGCACTGGTGCGGAGGGATTATCCTTTTACTCTGCATATATAACTTGTCTAAAGTCTAACTAAGCAAAATGTTTGACCAAATCCTTTCTTAAGAAATACAGCAGGACAGATGTATGGCTTGAAAATTTATTGCATGATGCAGGTTATGATATTGTTTCGAATCCTGGATTTTAAATTTCAGAAAATCCAAAAGTGACCAGAAATTCATGAAACTGAGCATGGTCACGTGATATGGCACAAATATTCCTTCGTAATTTTTTTCTTCAATTTTAGACAAGCTGCTTATGACAAGCTGCACAAATGAAGAGCCAAGGTATTTTGGAACAAAGACCTATCATGTTTAGGCGAACGCTTTCACTATTGAAACCGTGGGCGCTTACGTGCCGCCAGGAGTCCCACTTCTCATTGGCAGGTGCCGTCCAAGCAAGCATGTGAGTCGACGGGAGGCGTGCGAGCAGACTGCTATGCCGGCTGATAGGGAGGCATGCGAGCAGACCGCTGTGAAGGCTCACCGGGAGGCGAGCCCTTTGAGCAGGCTCCGCTGCCCACCTTCGTCCCAACTTCTCCCACTTTTAATGTCGCCGGCGCCGTAGTTTAAAATCAACCCCGCACTACCCGGTATCGCTACAATCTTCTCTCTTCCTCTCCGATTCTCCTATCGTCTACCTCCAACTAGCCTGACCTAAACGTACGCCATGCTGCATGACAATGGTCTGCCCTTAGTCTTCCAGTTGCCTGAGGAAGACACCCAGCCAGAGTCTCAAGAACATAAGGCGCTTTGGGACGAGCTTGAACTGGCCTTGCGGGAAGACGCCGTGCCTGTCCCGCTCCCGTTCCAGCTCCCGTCGCCCCGACTGCGCCAACACCCATCCCCGTGGCCTTGATGGGTTGGGAGCCATACATTGTCGCCGAGCTTGATGCCACGGGGTTCCACGAGGTCCCCACCGACTTTCACAAGCCCATGAACCTGCCAGCGCATGCGCCTGCGCATGCACTAACGTGCACGCCCGTGCTGGTGCCCGTGCACCTGCCAGCGCATGCGCCTACGCGTGCACTGCTGATTCCCGTGCACACGAATGTCTCCGCCGTGCCGTTGCCAGTGCCTATCCACGCGCGTGTGCCAGTGCCCACCTCAGCGGCATGGATGGCCACCGTCGACCGCTTACTTGCACCAACGCCAGTCGCCTCATCCCGCTAGTTGACTTGCTCCAAAGTCTAGAACATTGTGGCCTTCCTTGAAGCTAGGCCAACGTCCAGGAGTACTCCAACAACGGCGCAAGACGCCACCATCGCGATCGGTCAGTGGCCCGACGACACACAATGCACGGCAGAGGAGCCGCTTCCCACCGCAAGACGCCCCCGCCGTCGCCGCGTAATCTATTTTTTCCATGAAAAACGTTCTGATTGCTATGCTTAAAATCCAAACGTTCATCATTTTCGTTTATTTTAGATCGATCGTCGTATGAACATAAAGTCGGAGTCAGACTGAATGAAATCTATGGTTTGATCAACTGAATGTTCTGCTAGAGCTGTATCAAATTAAATATAAAACATCATCAAGCCACATGTATTCCTTGTCATCCAATGACCTAGACTGCTTCAATGTCAAGCACTCAACACGTTTAGCATGCAGTTAATTTCATGCCAAAAATAGTGCTAATCACATAATAACACGCAAATAATATTCTACTTAATATCTGCATGCACTTAATATACTTCCAAATTAACGTGCATTGCACGTACACATTGACTAGTGCTACTAGTACGTGAAACTGGTGCCGTAACTTGTGAACGCGTCCAGATATGGTCAACAGCAACATCGCCCGCACGTTATTCGTGTTGGCCCGTGCGTCTAAATGCAGAAGGGGAGGAGAGAGAGATAGATAGAGAGAGAGAGAGCACATGGAACCCACTAGTAAGTGAAGGCGAATAGTATGTGCCAACGAGCCGGTCCCACTAATGTACTAAAAATAATATTACATCTTATCCATTAAATAGGCTGTGGTAATATAAAAACATTATATGAACAAAGCGGGGTACAACAAACATTGATGTTCTACGTATGTTGCCTATTCACGTGCGGCTTGAAGGCCCTGGTCGCATGTTTGATCCTCGTCCTTTACTTTTTTAATTTGTATATGGGTCCAAATTTGTTTCATGACAGGTGGGCCCCTCGGTGTGTAGTTTGTAGCACTTTAATTTGTGGGTCGAAATTTGTTCCATTCCAAGTGGACTATCGGTGTGTAGTTTTGTAGCTTATTTATAATAATTAAAGAGAACAACATAGTTTTTTGCAATAAAACCATGGTGCGATGTTGAAGGAGAGAAAGGACGTGTGAGAGAGCGATGACCAAGCCATGGGAAATCAACTGGGGGAGGTGTGTGGTTTGGAACGGTGCTTGGAGTAGTTGTGGGCCGAATGCTACGAAAATATAATCTAAACCCACCGGAATAAATGCCTACACAAATTAATCCAAGGTTGGAGTCCCCCTCGCAATGTAAATAGCTTCGGCTTTGCGAGGGAGGGAGAGCTAGCTTCAATGTGTGGAAGATACAGCGTGATAAAGCAAGGTCAATCGAGAGACATATAGATAGAGAGACAAAGTGAGTGTGTGTCGGATTTCGGGTTCCGGCAGACCCTTGAGGTTCGAACACTGGGGTGCGCACGAAGATCTTTCCCCTACCAGCTCATGTGCCTCTCAAGGAATCTAAAATGGAAAGAAGAACACACAAGGGACACGAGATTTATACTGGTTCAGGCCACCATTGTGGTGTAATACCCTACTCCAGTGTGTGGTTTGGTGGATTGCCTCAAGGGCTGATGATGAATAATACAAAGGGGGAATAGCCTCACGAGGGGCTGTTCTTGAGCTGGTGCGATGAACTACTTGGGTGAGTTCAGTCGCCTCTCTCTAGGTTCTATCTGCTCGATATCCCGATGCCTCTACTCTGTGGTGGCTAGTCCTATTTATAGAGGGAGGCCCTGGGCCTCTTCCCAAATAATGAGCGGGAAGGGCGCCAACAATTGGCCATTTTGAAGGGGAACATCTAGTACACTTATCCTGACTAAAGTTGGTCTTCGGCTGCCAAAGGCTCTGGCGGTGACTCCGTCCTGGGCTCCACGATGACCTCCATCCTGCCGTTTTGCTGGTCTTGGTCTTGTTGCACCGAAACGGTAACCTTTGCCTGATGCCTTGGCCTGTGCTTGCCCCCTTTGCAACGAAGGGGAAACAAGGACACTGCGCAGGCCAGCGCCCGCCTGGCGCCCGCCTGGTCTCAATCGTCATGGCTTGCGTCACGGGCACCTCACGAGGTACCCTGCCTTGATCTCTCCGCCTCCTCGCGAGCCTGCCTGGCGAGGCTACTCCTGAGGTAGCTTCCTGTCGTCCACCCCACGAGGCTTGGCCCCTCGCTAGGGTCTTGAGCTTGAGCTGATGAAGCTGGGCCGCACCGGGCCCCCCACTTGAGCCAGGCTACAGGCCGTAGGCAGGCAAGTCTGGGGACCCCCGTTCCCAGAACGCCGACAGGTTGGTCCGACATTCATTGAAAAGATATATATGCTCTGGAGAGATATTGTCCGATTGAGCTTTTGGCAAGGGCGAGGGCTGTAAGATAGAGCTTGAGAGATGATCCAGTCACAGACATGTAGATATATTTTGTGCATGGGAGGAAGCAAGGTCAATCGATTACATATATAAAGGGAGAGAGATTGAGCGACTGTGGGTCGTCGTGCGATCGAAAGAGTGAGACGGGTTGGAGAGAGTGACCTAGATAGACAATGTGCGTGAGAGAGTATACAATGTGAATATGTTGAATTGGGCTCAAACATGGTGATATATCATTTTTGTCCGAGAAAGAGCGAGGTCAATCGAGACATACAAAGAGAGAGAGAGAGAGAGAGAGAGAGAGAGAGAGAGAGAGATTGAGCGAGCGTGGCCCGCCATGAGGTCGAAAGAGTGGGGGCGGCTTGGATGGACTGACCTAGATAGACAATCTGCGTGAGAAAGTATAGAGTGTGTCGATCGAGGCCCAAACAGGGAGATATATCATTTGTGTGTGAAAGAAAACAAGGTTAATAGAGACTTAGATAAAGAGAGCGAGATTGAGTGAGTGTGGCCCGCCGTGCGGAAGAAAGAGTGAGACAGTCTCCAGGGAGTGACATAGATAGACAACGTGCATGCGTGTGCACGAGA
>NC_041383.1:418348519-418375435 GCF_002162155.2 Triticum dicoccoides
AATGTAGATAGTACGAGGCTTAATATCGATGTTTCAATTCGGTGTACATTGTAAGATTTGAACCGAGGACCATGCATATGGGTAATTATTTCGAATTCGTGCCATACTAGGTTTCGAAAAGTTGACATTGACTTGATTTGTTGTGCTATTTTGTAGGTCATATGTTTGAATCCATCCAAAAGTTTTCTCACTACCATGGTGTTCATCATATACATATGAATTTGTATTAAAAATTAGTGTCGATACAGTGAAATGCAAAATCCACGTTAGAATTGGAGATCGCTATGTGACACACACTCTAATTCAAATAACTAATTATGTGACACACACACTCTAATCCACGTTAGCGTGGATACTGTTTCGATTTTTTTTCAAATAACTCCTCATTAATTAATTTATAGTATCTCATTTCAAATGACTAATTATTTGCAAGGAAAACAGGGGCATGGTAATACATATAGATTCGTTTGCAAATGAAAGAAGATTCGTTTGCATTCTCAAATGTAGGCGCACCAGGCAGACCAAGGTCGTGTTGTGGTGGTCGCGTGTGTCGGACGGATGCTTAGCACCCAGCCACCCACCCCCTCCCTCCCTCGCCCCCAAAAGGATGACGACAAAATAATTTCGCGCTTCCATGTTTTGGATTGAAATATCTAGCGGCCCCAATTCCAGCCCTGCAAAATCTCCCTTCTCCACCATCCCCTTTCGCGCCCAGATTGCTCAAATCCCTAATTTTCCGCCAACCCAAGCAAAGTTCGAATCGCCCCTCGTCTTGTCTCTTTCCCCACCTCTGTGCCATACGATGATGAAGAAGAAGACGGTCGCGCTTCACCACCGCACCGGAGCTACCTCATCTATGCCCTCGTCACACTAGGTGGTCCACTGACAACGTCGGCCGCCTCAACCGATGTGCCTCACAGATACCGAGTTCCACCGCATCAAGTGCACTTAACCGACATCGTCTCCCACCTCATTGGGGCTACTTCACCGAGCACATCGTCGCACCTCCGCTCCCTGAGGCCATTGGGGCTTCACCAACAGTCTCGTCCACCGCATCGTAGCGCTCCACTGCCACTCAAGATCTGCATCCGTGCGCGACCAGCCAACACCAGTGCATCACCCTCAACGGCTCTGAAGTGACCTGCACTCTAGCTAGGAGAGCATGCCCAAACGTCAGCCCGAACTAGGTATCCACACATCACTCCCTTGTGCACTGTTCCGACGATGTTTGGATATCCTTTCATTGCTCTCTTAGCTTACATGCCTATGCAACTCTGACTTTGAACTCTTATTTATTCTAGAGATATCATCTGAAACAAGCAAAACCATTTTTAGCGAAGCATGACAGCGCTATGGGATCTGGTACACATCCTGCACACCCATATAACCTTGTAAGTATCTGTCCTCCGGTACAACAGCAAGGTCGATTCCTCTTATTTGATCAACCATTCGCCATGTCAAAAATGCAGAGGGGGATGCAAGGAGCACAAGGCCTGCACATCCAAGCAAGTGGTAACATTGACTTGTACATGGAACATCCCAAGCGCAAGCAGAGCTACAGTGAGCCTGTACAACGAGCTAGCGTAAGTCCCTGCATTTCATTTAATTCTTCCTAGCATGCGTGTATGATTTGTGTGCAGTGGTGGATCCACAAATTCAAGTTACCAGGGGCGAACATTTAACTTAAAAAATACGAAGGCACTTGCACTCCGGAAATCAACATAACTTTAGAAATGTGAAGCTACATGCACTTTGAAAACCAGCTAATGATCTAAAGTAGTTCAGATTATAAACACTAAATGATGCAAGCACCAAAAAAACACAAAATGCAACATGGTGTACAAGGACTACAAACATGGTCTGTACCTGCTTGAATTATTCGTTCTCTGGCTGAAAATATCGAAGTGTAATTGCACCTATAACCAGTGCGCAAACTGCATATCAATATATCTATCATGCACAAGTATGCCAATAGTTTCAAACAACAGATTAGAAAAGTATTTATGCTATGTTGTCATGATACGGGGACTTTCTGGTAGATGGCCTCGACGTTTCCTCAAGCCATGAAAATGCACTATAATTTGCTTGCCATCAATGCCTGCAAATCACTATGTCTCTCTCAACATAGCAGATCATCATTGGACACTAAATCCTTCAATGGGAGCTTGCAAAATGCTTGCATTAGATCCCTCATTAGACACTATATGTTCATCACCAGGAGCATGTAAAATGTTTGCATCAAATCCTTCATTAACAGTCTGTTCATTAGACACTTCAGGCTCAAGAACAACATGAGCTTGTATGTTTGCACCAAAATCTTGATTAGATACATCAGATTCAGTCAGTTCAATATTGATTGGGGGAGTTATAAAATAAGCAGAAATTGGTTTCATTTTCTCATAGATTCCCTACATACAAGCAGTTTTACAACACCGTCAGGTTTAACTATTGGCCAGAAATTGAACAGTTGAATTAGATATAATCAGGGATGTGATGTACCTGCTCGTTGCGCATGCTACTCTTGCAAGCTACGACTGTCCGTTTGCGCAAGCTCGATGCCATGCCCGTGCTGCCGCTGCTGCCTCCCACGCAGGCTACACCTAGGGTTGGATCTTCATCTTCTTGTCCTTCTATTTGCTTGAAACCCGGCGACCACCCTCCAACGAGGGCACGAGGAAGTGTTGTGTCGGTCTGTCCAGCGGTGGCTAGGTTAGGAGCGAACCAGACTGGAGGCTGGAGCGAACGAATTGGGATTTTTCCTGCTGTCGATCGATATGTGAGGCGCTCGTTTGGGCCGCGAGCCTACTATAGGGCCTGCCTTGCACTTATGATATTGGCCCATCCAAATTGAAAGATTTTTCTTCATTTTTTGCATTGCCTGCTCGTGCGTTGGGACGAACAAAACTAGCCTGGGCCAACCTGGACGACTCAAACTAGGTGCACACTTTCCAACCACCCGAGGCGGCCGCCCATACCAGCCCCTATGGCGGCGTCGCCCCTTTTTGCATATATGATTGGGGTAGTGAAAAATATTCCAGTGGAGCTTTTGATTTACCCACAGAATGGTTGAATTGCTTGTTTCTATGAACTGAGTTCGCCAATAATGTGAAGGATGCTAGTCTTTTCATCCTATTGTAGATTGCTTAGATCTTGATATGATAAATGTAATCGCATGAAATATACAGTAAAAGCCAGTGTGATGTGTGTGGCTACAACTAGTCGGACTACACGTCCTCATGTAACATATCAAGAACGCACCATCTTACCAGATTAACCATTCGACTTACCAATGCAGTGTAGGAAGAAAGAAGTATTGGGACTGCGTATCCAAGCAATTGATGCCATAGACTCCTTCGTAGAACCTTGTAAGAGAAAAAGAAGTTGAAGTGTGCCCGTACAAAGAGCTAGCGTAAGTTCAGTTACCTGCTTCTCAGAATTTTAGTTAGCCACTTATTGCAAAACTATTCAATTACGTTGCTTGGCTTAATTTAGTATGCTACTGATTACATAATACCACAGCCTGTTAATCCTATTATACACTGCGCCTATCTATGTGTTTGATACTTACTATTAAGAATTACCTGTTTGCCTGAACTTAAATAGCTACTTGTTTGTTTAACTGCTTTTCTGCTCCAACAATGGGTTACAATGATGTTAATAACTACTTTTCAGCATCCAATTGAAACTCTTTAATTCCTTGTTTGTTTAACTGGTTTGCTGTTATAACTCCCAGTTGAGATGTTTTGCTAACTTCAACTTTTCTGAATCCAATCGGAACTTTAATGAAAAAACAGGTTAGCCCAAGATCAAAGAGTGAGAACCCCATGGACGTTGTATCATCCCACACCAGTGGCACCGACCCAATCGTGCATTATGAATTGCCAACTATTGATGCTCTAGAGGCAAAACTAGTGGTAGAAAGAGATTCTGCTTCTGCACTTAGAGATGAAGTTGACATGTTGAGGAAGCAAACAACACAATCACAAGCAGTACTCAAGACAACCATTAAATATTTTGTGGATTTCAAAATGAAGCAAGCTGAGACTGACCGCATTGTTAAGGTCTTGAAGGAAAAAAGGAAATTAAATTCCCACTTGGTAAATCATAGGTGAAATGTTCTTTCCATCGTTGAATAACCTTTGTGTTGTTTGTTCATGTGATCAATCAAACCATTTGTTTTAGAGATCATGTAATAATTGTTTTTTTGTTTTTTGGTATGTAATTTTATTTGAGCACAAGTCTATATTAATTGATAAGACTCAGAGAAATTTCATTTTGATTGCTGTGCCAGACCTACAAATATGCCAATCGGGCTGAATGTGCATTCAGCAATAATAGTAGTATAGATGGACCATAAGTGACATGCATCGGAAAGGGCCAAGATGATGTAGTAGCTTGGCTAAAAAAAGATGCTGTTGTAGCAAAAAAAGTACAACGGCCTGGCTTATGTATGTTAGTTGATATTATTGATCCATATAGTCTGTAAGTGTTTATATGTCTATTAGTTCTATACATTCTTGATTGATTGACTGGGTATTTGAATCTTGATACATCACTTGTGTACATATCTAAATGGGAGTACACATTATGCTGTGTGTGACATTTGAGTTGGACATAGAGTGTTCAAATATTCGAATTCACCTTAAACTAGATTCTAGCTTCTGAATTTGAGCATCGGCATTTGTAAACGATATTCATATATGACAGTGGAATACATCTTTGTTGTGATTTTGAAGATATATAAAAACACATAGAATGATTTATAAAGATTCATATAGGAATACAAAATGGATTCGAATTTAGTTGCCAGGGTAAACGTGGATGCTTATTGTCCCAAAATTCGAAAGAAGTGGCAAAATGTCCAGTCCCACATCGGCTGCCCGAAGCCAAGTGTTTGGGAGATGGAAATTACTGTCTACCCATTACACCGACAATCCATCGGCCCGATTTCCACTTCTCTAAATAGGGGTAGGTTAGTAACTTCAATTAGACGTGACATGACCGCCTCTGAGCCCATTCCGACACGGTGGGTGCCAAACATGGGTGGCAAAACACATTTGATTCAAGCTCGCCCGAAAGGCCTCTGTTTCTCCCTCCATTTCCCCATTCATACACGGTGGGCGGCAAAACAAACTTGACTCGGCCGAAATCGATGTAGGCAAAATATCTTCAATAGGGGCAGGTTTGTAACTTCACTCAGACGTGACACAACCGCCCTACCTGTCAGCCCTGTTCATACACCATGGGCGCCAACCTTGGGTGCCAACCAACCTCTCCTCGTCCGAAATTGCTCTGCGCAAATATTGGCGAGATGCGAGATTACCGTCCTATCCCCAACCGACGAGACGTCCAAATTTTAAACGGGGGCTAAGTTCGTAACTTTCCCATATTTTAGACATGCGCGACCCAAAAACATGGTTCCCCGTACCTCTCCCTCCATTTTCCCATTCATACACCATCCGCGCTAGAACACCATCCCCACACCAGCCTCCTTTGTCCGCCACCCCATCCATCGCTGCTGTCCTCCACCCCATCCATCGCCGCCGTCCTCCACCCCATCCATCACCACCGTCCTCCACCCCATCCATCGCCACCGTCCTCCACCATGCCGGAGCACTTACCAAGACCGCATCGTCCACTGCTAGAGATGGATGTTTCTCATCCACGACGACGAACCAAGAGCCTTGCGTCGCGTCCTCTCGCTTCATCGGCGCCGTCGTCCTCTTTGCCGGGGCCACTCACACGACCTTATCTTCCACCACAATGGGACTTATCCCCCGATGCACCCGTCTACCGTCGCAGATCTGCTTCAACGCCACCGACGGCCATCGCACCCCCGATGCCTACACGACGCTGCAAGAGAGGTGGTACTTCATATCTCCTCAACTTTTTGATCTCAACAAGAAAATAGATCGTAACTTGGTTACTCTACTTTCTTTTCAGCTCTTAGAATTTAGTTCTTAGTTCGAAGCAAACAATGGATGCTAAATATCATTTCTCCGCTTTGCAGCTTCAAATCTGCCATGGCACAGTCATAATACAGTTTAATTGATCAGGCTTAGGGTTTAATTGATCTTGTTGGTTCCGTGGTGGTTTCTTTAATAGAAATCAGAGGGGAAACCCTCTTTTGCTAAAAAATATGCTTAGAGTTTCCCCCTTTTATGGTCACTATACGATCAGAATATGTGCTTCGTGTCATAATAGCACTGCTCCACCCATCAAGCTAAACAAGCTTAGTTGTTCAAATACGAATCTGATATTATTAAAATAGAGTCGCTTAATTGCTCAGCTAAATGTTCCAAAATTAGTTTCGAAAATGCATGTTTGCCGCTCGGGTGTGTATCTTTACAGGGTGCGCACGGTGGGCCATGGCTTACCCTAGGATTTTGGGTCGTCCCAGGCCTCGATTCCCCTCTGATCTGTGCTACTTCTTGAGCTTGCGTTCGTTTTCCTTAAAGAGGAAAGGGTGATGCAGCAATAGTAGCATAAGTATTTCCCTCAGTTTTTGATAATCAATGTATCAATCAAGTAGGAGGCTCCTCAAAAGTCCCACGCACCTACACAAACAAACAAAGAACTCGCAACCAACGCAATAAAGGGGTTGTCAATCCCTTCACGGCCACTTGCAAAAGTGAGATCTGATAGAGATAGTATGATAAGATAAATATATTTTTGGTATTTTATAATATAGATTGGAAAAGTAAAGATGCAAATAAAAGTAGATTGAAAGCTTATTTGATAAAAGATAGACCTGGGGGCCATAGGTTTCACTAGTGGCTTCTCTCAAGATAGCATAAGCATTACGGTGGGTGAACAAATTACTGTTGAGCAATTGATAGAAAAGAGAATAATTATGAGATTATGTAGGCATGATCATGTATATAGGCATCACGTCCGTGACAAGTAGACCGACTCCTGCCTGCATCTACTACTATTACTCCACACATCGACCGCTATCCAGCATGCATCTAGAGTATTAAGGTCATAAGAACAGAGTAACGCATTAAGAAAGATGACATGATGTAGAGGGATAAACTCATGCAATATGATATAAACCCCATCTTTTTATCCTCGATGGCAACAATACAATACGTGCCTTGCTGCCCCTGCTGTCACTGGGAAAGGACACCGCAAGATTGAACCCAAAGCTAAGCACTTCTCCCATGGCAAGAAAGATCAATCTAGTAGGCCAAACCAAACTGATAATTCGAAGAGACTTGCAAAGATAACTTAATCACACATAAAAGAATTCAGAGATGATTCAAATATTTCTCATAGATAAACTTGATCATAAACCCACAATTCATCAGATCTCGACAAACACACCGCAAGAAGAGTTACATCGTATAGATCTCCAGGAAGATTGAGGAGAACATGGTATTGAGATCCAAAAAGAGAGAAGAAGCCATCTAGCTAATAACTATGGACCCGAAGGTCTGTGGTAAACTACTCACAACTCATCGGAGGGGCTATGGTGTTGATGTAGAAGCCCTCCGTGGTCGATTCCCCCTCCGGCAGAGCGTCGACGAAGGCTCCAAGATGGGATCTCACGGATACAGAAGGTTATGGCAGTGGAATTAGGTTTTCGTTGGCTCCCTTGATGTTCTCGGGGTACGTGGGTATATATAGGAGGAAGGAGTAGGTCGGTGGCCACCCAAGGGGCCCACGAGGTAGGGGGCGCACCTTGTAGGGGTGGGCACGCCCTCCACCCTCGTGGCCGCCTCGGTTGCTTCTGACTTGCACTCCAAGTCCTCTGGATCACGTTAGTTCCAAAAATCACGCTCCCGAAGGTTTCATTCCGTTTGGACTCCGTTTGATATTCCTTTTCTTCGAAATACTGAAATAGGCAAAAAACAACAACAATACGGGTCGGGCCTCCGATTAGTAGGTTAGTCCCAAAAATGATATAAATGTGTAAAGTAAAGCCCATAAACATCCAAAACGGGTAATATAATAGCATGGAACAATAAAAAATTATAGATATGTTGGAGACGTATCAAGCATTCCCAAGCTTAATTCCTGCTCGTCCTCGAGTAGGTAAATGATAAAAACCGATTTTTTGATGTGGAATGCTACCTAGCATAATTCCCAATGTAATTTTCTTTATTGTGGCATGAATGTTCAGATCCAAATGATTCAAAATAAAAGTTCATATTGACATAAGAAATAGTAATACTTCAAGCATACTAATCAAAGCAATCATGTCTTCTAAAAATAACAAGGCTAAAGAAAGTTCATCCCTACAAAATCATATAGTTAGGCTATGCTTCATTTTCGTCACACAAAAATGCTCCCAAGTTATACACCCCCGATGACAAGCCAAACAATTGTTTCATACTTAAATAATCTCAAACTTTTTCAACTTTCACGCAATACATGAGCATGAGCCATGGATATAGCACTACGGGTGGAATATAATATGATGATGGGGATTGTGTGGAGAAGACAAAAAAGGAGAAAGTCTCACATTGATGAGGATAATCAACGGGCTATGGAGATGCCCATCAATTGATGTCAACATGAGGAGTAGGGATTGCCATGCAACGGATGCACTAGAGCTATAAATGTATGAAAACTAGTGGGTGTGCATCCAACTTGCTTGCTCATGAAGACCTAGGGCATTTTGAGGAAGCCCATCGTAGGAATATACAAGCCAAGTTCTATAATGAAAAAATCCCACTAGTATATGAAAGTGACAACATATGAGACTCTGTATGAAGAACATGGTGCTACTTTGAAGCACAAGTGTGGAAAAGAGATAGTAACATTGCCCCCTTTTTATTTATTTTATTTTTCTATTTTTGGGCCTTTCTTTTTTTTGGCCTTTTTTTCTTTTTTTTCTTTGGCCTTTTTTGGGCCTTTCTTTTTATTTCTTTTTGGGGACAATGCTCTAATAATGATGATCATCACACTTTTATTGATTTACAACTCATGAATTACAACTCAAAACTAGAACAAGATATGACTCTATATGAATGCATCCGGCGGTGTACCGGGATGGGCAATGAAACAAGAGTGACATGTATGAAAAATTATGCAAAGTGGCCTTGCCACAAATACGATGTCAACTACATGATCATGCATTGGCAATATGACAATAGCAATGCGTGTCATGATGATAAACGGAACGGTGGAAAGTTACATGGCAATATATCTTGGAATGGCTATGGAAATGCCATATTAGGTTGGTATGGTGGCTGTTTTGAGGAAGATATAAGGAGGTTTATGTGTGATAGAGCGTATCATATCACGGGGTTTGGATGCACCGGCGAAGTTTGCACCAACTGTCAAGGTGAGAAAGGGCAATGCACGGTACCGAAGAGGCTAGGAATGATGGAAAGGTAAAAGTGCGTATAATCCATGGAATCAACATTAGTCAAAAGAACTCATATACTTATTGCAAAAATACAAGTCATCAAAAACCAAGCACTACGCGCATGCTCCTAGAGGGATAGATTGGTAGGAAAATACCATCGCTCGTCCCCGACCGCCACTCATAAGGATGCACAATCTAAGAATACCTCATGTTTCAAATTTGTTACACAACTTTAACCATACGTGCATGCTACGGGACTTGCTAACTTCAACACAAGCATTCTTTAAATTCATAATCACCCAACTAGCATGACTTTAATATCACTACCTCCATATCTCAAAACAATTATCAAGTATCAAATTGATCATAGCATCCAATTCACTTCCTATGATAGTTTTTATTATACCCAACTTGGATACCCACCAATCTAGGACCAATTTTATAACCATAGCAAATACCATGCTGTTCTAATAGACTCTCAAAATAATATAAGTGAAGCATGAGAGACTAGCAATTTCTACAAAATTAAGCCACCGCCGTGCTCTAAAAGATATAAGTGAAGCACTAGAGCAAAAACTATCTAGCTCAAAAGATATAAGTGAAGCACATAGAGTATTCTAATAAATTCCAATCAAGTGGGCTTCTCCCAAAAGGTGTGTATAGCAAGGATGGTTGTGGAAAACTAAAAATCAAATACTAATATCATACAAGATGCTCCAAGCAAAACACGTATCATGTGGCGAATAAAAATATAGCTTCAAGTAAGGTTACCGATAAACGAAGACGAAAGAGGGGATGCCTTCCGGGGGCATCCCCAAGCTTAGGCTTTTGGCTACTATTGAATATCTTGGGGTGCCATGGGCATCCCCTAGCTTAGGCTCTTGCCACTCCTTATTCCATAGTCCATCAAATCTTTACCCAAAACTTGAAAACTTCACAACACAAAACTCAACAGGAAATCTCATAAGCTCCGTTAGTGAAAGAAAGCAAAACCACCACATAAGGTACTGTAATGAACTCATTCTTTATTTATATTGGTGTTAAACCTACTGTATTTAAAGTTCTATATGGTTCATACCACTTAATACTAGCCATAGATGCATCAAAATAAGCAAACAACACACGAAAAGCAGAATCTGTCAAAAACAGAACAGTCTGTAGCAATCTGTAACCCTCGAATACTTCTGGGACTCTAAAAATCCTACCAAAATATGAAGTCCTGGGAAATTTTTCTATTGATCTACAGAAAAAATAATCAATGCAAAATAACATTTCTGTGAATTAACAAAATTAATTTCATGCGTGCAAAGTTTCTATTTTTCAGCAGAATCAAATTAACTATCACCATAGGTTATCCTATAGGTTCTACTTGGCACAAACACTAATTAAAACATAAAAACACATTTAAACATACGGTATATGCAAAATTTATTACTAAACAGAAACAAAAACAAAAACACAAATAAAATTGGGTTGCCTCCCAACTAGCGCTAGCGTTTAACGCCCCTAGCTAGGCATTGAGATTTCAATGATGCTCACATGAAAGACAAGAATTGAAGCACAAAGAGAGCATCATCAAACACATGACAAACACACTTAAGTCTAACATACTTCCTATGCATAGGCATCTTGTAAGCAAACAAATTATCAAGGCAGCAAAAACTAGCATATGCAGGGAAGAGCAAAGAGATGATAGCAATCTCAACATGACGAGAGGTAATTTAATAAGATAAAAATTTCTACGACCATATTTTCCTCTCTCATAATAATTACATGTAGGATCATAGGCAAATTAAACAAAATAGCTATCACATAGCATATTCTTAACACGATCCACATGCATGCAAAGTTGACACTCTTCCAAGATAGTGGGATTAACATTAACTAAAGTCATGACCTCTCCAAACCCACTTTTATCAAAAATATTATAAGATTGAACGTACTCCAAATATGTGGGATCTAAAGTTGACACTCTTCCAAACCCACTTTCAATATTATTGCAAACACTATTATCAATCTCATATTCATCATGGGGCTTAAATAAATTTTCAAGATAAGAAGAATCACCCCAATCATGATCATTGCAACAAGTAATAGGCATAGCAAAACTAGCCTCCCCAAGCTTAGGGTTTTGCATATTATTAGCACAACTGACATCAAGAGAATTCCTAGTAAAATCATTGCAATCATGCTTTTCATTGAAGGAACAACTAAGTATGGGTGCAATAGCAACAATCTCATGTTTAACATAAGGAACTATAGCAAATTCATCTTCATAAATATTGGCATCATGGCCACAAGAATAGCAAGCGTCATGTTCATCAATGGATATTTCAATCAAATCATCGGAATCATCATTATCTATAGATTCATACATATCATTATTTTCTTCCAAAGCAACGATCATTCTCTCAATAAATTCTTTGACATGGACATTATGAGCATAGTTTTCATGGCAATATTTAAGTATGTCAAAATTTTCAGATTCTAGAGAGTAATATCATACTTTTCAATCAAAGAAGCAACTTCATAAGCACCCTTAAAAGCAACAAATTCTTCAATTTGTTCGATATCATAGTAACTATAAACACCCTTTGCATAAGAAGATAAGATTTAATTTCATTAAACTCACATAAGTAGGGAAGGTGTTTTTTTAGGGTTATTAGAGCAACAAGTAAAATCACAAATTTCACAAAGATTCCAAGCATAGCACATCAGTCTGTTTATTTGATCCAATAAGAGTATTCCATTTTCAGACAAACGGTGACGCACAAAATGAGCATGCTCATCTAAAGATTTCCCATCAACTAGGCTAGTTGGGGTTTCAGCACGAGCGCATAAGGATCGAAGATGATCCAAGCAAAACACTTTAAGTGGATCCATAACAATAGATTTTTAGCAAGCAAAGATGCAAGCACATAGAAGGCACATGGAGACACAAGCAAACAAAAGGCAAGCGAAAGAGAGAGGAGATTGGGAAAAAGAGGGCGAATAAAACAGCAAGGGTGAAGTGGGGGAGAGGAAAACGAGAGGCAAATGGCAAATAATGTAAATGCGAGGGAGATGAGTTTGTGATGGGTACGTGGTATGTCTTGACTTGAGCGAAGATCTCCCCGGCAACGGCGCCAGAAATCCTTCTTGCTACGTCTTGAGCTTGCGTTGGTTTTCCTTGAAGAGGTAAGGGTGATGCAGCAATAGTAGCGTAAGTATTTCCCTCAGTTTTTGAGAACCAAGGTATCAATCCAGTAGGAGGCTCCTCAAAAGTCCTACGCACCTACACAAACAAACAAAGAACTCGCAACCAACGCAATAAAGGGGTTGTCAATCCCTTCACGGCCACTTGCGAAAGTGAGATCTGATAGAGATAGTATGATAAGATAAATATATTTTTGGTATTTTATAATATAGATTGGAAAAGTAAAGATGCAAATAAAAGTAGATTGAAAGCTTATATGATAAAAGATAGATCCGGGGGCCATAGGTTTCACTAGTGGCTTCTCTCAACATAGCATAAGTATTACAGTGGGTGAACAAATTACTATCGAGCAATTGATAGAAAAGCGAATAATTATGAGATTATCTAGGCATGATCATGTATATAGGCATCACGTCCATGACAAGTAGACCGACTCTTGCCTGCATCTACTACTATTACTCCAAACATCGACCGCTATCCATCATGCATCTAGAGTATTAAGTTCATAAGAACAGAGTAATGCATTAAGAAAGATGACATGATGTAGAGGGATAAACTCATGCAATATGATATAAACCCCATCTTTTTATCCTCGATGACAACAATACAATACGTGCCTTGCTGCCCCTGCTGTCACTGGGAAAGGACACCGCAAGATTGAACCCAAAGCTAAGCACTTCTCCCATTGCAAGAAATATCAATCTAGTAGGCCAAACCAAACTGATAATTCAAAGAGACTTGCAAAGATAACTTAATCACACATAAAAGAATTCAGAGGAGATTGAAATATTTCTCATAGATAAACTTGATCATAAACCCACAATTCATCGGATCTCGACAAACACACCGCAAAAAGAGTTACATCAAATAGATCTCCAAGAAGATCGAGGAGAACATGGCATTGATATCCAAAAGAGAGAAGAAGCCATCTAGCTAATAACTATGGACCCGAAGGTCTGTGGTAAACTACTCACAACTCATCGGAGGGGCTATGGTGTTGATGTAGAAGCCTTCCGTGGTCGATTCCCCCTCCGATGGAGCACCGGCGAAGGCTCCAAGATGGGATCTCGTGGATACATAAGGTTACAGCGGTGGAATTAGGTTTTCGTTGGCTCCCTTGATGTTCTCGGGGTACGTGGCCATATATAGGAGGAAGAAGTAGGTCGGTGGCCGCCCGAGGGGCCCACGAGATAGGGGGCGCACCCTGTAGGGGTGGGCGCGCCCTCCACCCCCGTGGCCGCCTCGGCTGCTTCATGACTTGCACTCCAAGTCCTCTAGACCACGTACGTTCCAAAAATTAGGCTCCCGAAGGTTTCATTCCGTTTGGACTCCGTTTGATATTCCTTTTCTTCGAAATACTGAATTAGGCAAAAAACAGCAATACGGGCTGGGCCTCCGGTTAGTAGGTTAGTCCCAAAAATGATATAAATGTGTAAAGTAAAGCCCATAAACATCCAAAACGGGTAATATAATAGCATGGAACAATCAAAAATTATAGATACATTGGAGACGTATCATTCTGTTGCACGCTTCCGATCTCTACTCGCACCCAGCCGCCTGCCTGGCCAGCGACTTGCCGTCCCTAGACGGCATGACTCTAGGAGGAGACGCTGGACTAACAAGAGGTCAGGAGCCGCTCGCCCAATAGAGTCACCACTTCCCGGGCGCGCCACCGTGCCTACCTTCCCAGTCCTTTCAGGGCTCAGGCGTGCAGCACCCACTAAGCCAACCCGATTTATCCTGAGATATGTCCTCAATACTCAACAGCCACTCCTCATCACCCATTTTCTAATTGATTCATTACTCATTAGGCAGGACTGTCATTAGGGTTTGTTGTGTGCTGAGTGCTACCTACACTTAATGGTTCACATGTGTTTCAGTAATCTTTAGTACCTATAAAGTTCACAGGGTTTCAGAATTCCGGCCCTAGGAATAGACACTAGTCATTTTGGATTGTTGGTCGTAGTGACATTGACCCAGATTACTAATGCAAGCCAGGTTTGTTGACAATTTTACTTGTCTTTCTTACTCATTCGATATAATATCCAATTATTCATGTCGATTAGTTGCAAACAATAAGTGCTAGACAAACTTCTTGATTCAGATTTTGGACGGTCTCTTACTGCAGTTACAATTCTGCATACTTGTCCTAGTAAGCTCACATGTAAATGATTGATTCACTACATCTATGCTTGCCTTGTCATATTTGTTGTCAATATTCTTTTAGGGTGGACCACCCTGTCTGGAACCGTAGACATGGGTGACTAGTATTTCTCTGTGTGATCTCTTCCATCATGTATGGGCAACGAACACTGCATTTTATAGAAAGAAAGTGTCATTTCCATCTTTTACATAGGCTTCGATCTTTTATATGGAATACAATCTGCCTACTTGCTTTGAGTCGCACTAACAACACTGCACCCTTGAAGCTAAACATTATGCCACTCATAATTCCTTACTTTATTTGTTCAAATACGAATTTCATATGATTCTAATGTTCCTACTTCAGTTTTGAAATGTGTTTCTGCCTGTTATATAGATATAAGGGGTTTGTATTTCTGTGTGTCGTCTGGTCAACACGGTTGGGGGTTGAACTTTGCATATGCAGGGGTTTATAGGGAGACACTCTTCGAGTTGAATCCGCAATGCATTCCATACATAATCTGACTACTTTTTATGTTTTCATGAATCTCAGATTCTGAACTACATCATAATGATTATGAGCTTGCGCGCATGAAAAGAATAAATCAGAACAATGCCATGGCTGTCAAACTTGGCATTAAGGGACTGAAATCAAGTCTGGATGCAATGCAATGCAAACGCTCTCCACCTATAGATTCATGCTCAGAATATGATCCTAACAGTGATTCTGAGCTAGAGGGAGACCTAAGTCACTGTAGCTCCCTAGTGGAGGAGTCATAGGCAGATGCCCTATCTTATTCACTCATCAAGGTGCTTGCTCTAACTTTCCAAGGTTATATTGGTCACACATATGTTGCAACTGATGCTTTGCACTGCTTCTACTTTGTTGCACTGCCATTAGCTTAGTTTACATATCGTGTATGTGAATACGCCTTGCCTATCCATTTTCAGTACATATTCCATCTATCATCATACCATATTTATCCATTCAAATGTTATTCTTGTGTATCAGATGTTCAAAAGGAAGAGGGCGATTTCTGATCGCGGAGGAGCACAAGCAAAGTATTTGGAAAAGGTAGTGGCACCTGATAAATCAAATAGCCCATTAGGTGTAGTTGATATCACCTGACCCACAAAACACCCCAACTCTAGCAGACTCTAGCCCTACTACACTGGTCATTTCTGATGCCCCAACTTAGCAGATCCCAACTGCAGCAAACAGTATGATGATGCTAGTTGACATAGCACCAGCTCTAAGACGCAAAACTCCCATTCCAGCAAAGAGTACACCAAATCCAGTTGCCAAATCCCTTTTCGAACTAGAGAGAGCCCTAGTTGTAGCAAATAGGACCCCTATTCCATTTCTTCCCAGTTTAGAAGACGCAGTTTATATTTGTCAGGAACTTTGTGCGCATCTTTCCTTCATGGAAAGATTATACCGTAGACACAGAACAATTTCTAGTCTTCCTCCGCAACTTACACGTAAGTAATGTACTAATATTATTCATGGTCATTACTACATATGTTTCTGCTAACAAAAGACACAAGATTTCATTCTTTTAAATAGGCGAGGACCAAACTCATTGTGAAGACGAGCAAGGGTTGGTTGCGCTTTTCAAGCACTCGTTGATGAAGTATCGTTCCTACCTGAGGCAAGAGCACTTTGTTGGCAAGCCTCTAAATGAAATTTCTGTAAAGTCTCCGGTGCTACATTTATCTAACGGTGACTAGAATAATCTTGTTACACATTGGTCTCGGCTGCAGCGTAAGGTACTGTCTATGATATCACATCACAATTTGAACTACATTTCTGCATTTGCCTTAACGTTTCACTTGTTCAAAAACTGTTAGCAGAAGAACATTCATTCTTAAGGGACCACAGAATCTCACAACTATATTGCACACTGCATTGCTCTAGTGAGTACCTCTTGCCCTGTATGGTCATACTTACTTTCATAGCTGTTTGATTATGTAGCATCACTGCACATGTTAGCCTATCATCCATTTGGTGGACATTATAATATCCGTATGGACTCTTACATAAATTTAGAATCAACCCAATGCTTTTGAAGAGGTTTAGCTCCGCAGTCCTCTTGTAAGGATTGAACGTCGTCTATCACTGTACTTACATTAACAGCTACTCCCTCCGTCCCATAATATAAGAACGATTTGTAACTACACCCAGTGTTCAAAACACTCTTGTATTATGGGAAGAGGGATTGGTTCATTGTGTAGCATTCTAGATCTTATCTCCCTCGCCCACCATTTACTAAAAAAGATCAGATCTATATTTAATCTTACCAAAAAGTAGAATACACAGACAATGCCAGTGCAGAAGTGTAGCCCATTGCTCTTGTCAGTACATTTTGTCCTGTAACGCTTGTACTTACAGGGATTGGTAGTTTATTATGTAGCATCAATCTGCATCTTATCTTCATTATCCTCTATCCCTTCCAGTATTATCATATCTATAATTACTCTCTACAAAATGTAGAGTATAGGCAATGCTTATGAAGAAGATTCTGTGCTGAAATTCTTGAGTTATCCTTCCCTTGACATGGAGAAGGGCATTATAAAGTCAGTGTTAACTGTTAATATAAGTCAGTCCTTCTAAAGCCTTTATCCTCAACTGTTATTTAATTTGCTCGTACTCCCTATCGTTTACTGCTGTTTAGTTTGCTGTTTCTATCAAAATGCATGTTCACAAGAACCGTAAGTTCTAAGTTTTACTTGTAAAACCAAATTCCTTATTCATACCATGCACATTACTCAATACTCCCTATATGTATGCTTGTTTTTGTGGATCTATAATCCAGTGTGTGGTGAAGCAGCCCATGTTTGCACCTTGTCATCTCTTGTTCTATCTTATTGATGTGGATGATGATATGAACAACATGCCATGCACATTAACCAAAATAGATAGAATGATTGTCTTTGCCCTTCATCTATGCTTGTTATGTTGACATGGTTGAGGGAGTCTTGGATTAGGGGGTGTCCGGATGGCCGGACTATGACCTTTGGCCGGACTCCCGGACTATGAAGATACAAGATTGAAGACTCCGTCCCGTGTCTGGATGGGACTTTCCTTGGCGTGGAAGGCAAGCTTGGCGATATGATATGAAGATCTCCTCTCATTGTAACCGACTCTGTGTAACCCTAGCCCTCTCCGGTGTCTATATAAACCGGAGAGTTTTAGTCTGTAGGACGAACAACAATCATACCATAGGCTAGCTTCTAGGGTTTAGCCTCTCTGATCTCGTGGTAGATCAACTCTTGTACTACCCATATCATCAATATTAATCAAGCAGGAGTAGGGTTTTACCTCCACCGAGAGGGCCCGAACCTGGGTAAAAACATCGTGTCCCTTGTCTCCTGTTAGCATCCGCCTAGGCGCACAGTTCGGGACCCCCTACCCGAGATCTGTCGGTTTTGACACCGACATTGGTGCTTTCATTGAGAGTTCCTCTGTGTCGTCATTGACAGGAAGGATGCCGCACCCCGTCTTTAAAGACGGCACTATTGCTAAAGGAGCTTTGGCTATCGGCCAAACTCTCCGGCTAGGCAGTTTTTTGATGACCGCCTGTTCGACCGCCGCGCCGGCGATGACCTCTCGGGTCATCAAAAGCAATCTCCAGATCAGCTCGGAACTCGCCGAGCAGTTAGATCCGATGGAGCTCTCTTCCCTAAACAAGCTCTTGGATCGCATCGCCGCCCTGGGAGTCGCTACAGATTACGACCAGATTGGGCTTAAACCCGATCAGAGGGAGATCGGCTCTCCCCAGGTCATCCACCACGTTGAAGTGGTGGAAGAACAATGCGGCGAATCCCCACCCATCCTGAGGACCAGATGTGTCCGGATTCCCGACCCCTCCAAGCCGGACATCCACGGAGGGGAGGACGTCGCCCAAGCCCTGAACCTAAAGTCAGGCAGCAGGCCGGATTCATTGAACAACGTCCAAGAAAACAAGCTTCCGAATTCGGAATTCTCTTGGCCCATGAGTCTTAGATCGGGCGAGGTTCCGGATTTAAATCCACCCACCCACCCAAATATAAGGGACTTATCCCAAATACGGCAAGAGCCCGGGGAAACAGTACATCACTACTGGGCCAGATTCCTCCTGGTTATGAACAGGATAAAGGACTGCCGTGAGAAGGACGCAATTTCGTTCTTCTGTAACAACTGCACGGACATCGGAATCCTCAATGCCATAAGTCACTGCGAAATTAAACGCTTCGCCGACTTGACATCCATAGCACGAAAGTACTGTGTGACAGAAAGCGTTCGGAAAACCGAAACGAAATTCTGGGACAATTCGACCCCGAATACAATCCCAGTCCGAAACAAAAGGGCGCATTATCGCCAGGCACCTGAGCCAAGCAGCAAAAAACAAAAACCCTCTATAGGGTATGGGACCGTACTGGAGGGATGGCTCAATGGACCCTGTAAAATTCATAGTTCAGGGGAAGTCGCACCAACTCACAGCCTTAGAGCATGTTGGATACTCCGGCAGGTGGCCAGGAGTGGCGAGGAGCTTCTAACTCTAGAATCTGCAGAGCACCACCCCAGAAACGCCAGTACGGTGTCAACAGTCTTCGAGACTTTCGCATCAAACAATGCGAACGCTCTGCAGCCTTGCCAAAGTCTACCAAGTAGCAACAATAAATCCATAGAGTGACACGGCTATTACTTTTAATGCCAGTGACGAACCTAAATTCCGGCCAGCCCGAGCACCAGCTACATTGGTCCTCAGCCCGATAGTGGACGGCTTCCGGCTTACAAAGGTACTCATGGACGGTGGCAACGGATTGAACCTCATCTACGAGGAAACACTGCGAAAAATGGAAATAGACTGGAGCCGCATTGAGTGAAGCAACACAACCTTTAGAGGAATAATCCCCAGCCGGGAAGCATGCTGTTCAGGGAAAATCACACTGGACGTGGTGTTCGGCACGCCGGATAATTACAGATCCGAGGAGGTCACATTTCAAGTGGCCCCGTTCAGCAGCGGATACCAAGCTCTGTTAGGGCGAGAAGCATTCACAATTTTTCAAGCTATACCCCATTACGGGTACATGAAGCTCAAAATGCCCGGACCCAACGGAATTATCACTCTTGCTAGTGATCCGGACACAGCGCTCCGCGCCGAAAACAAGACAGCCGCACTGGCCCTCGAGGCATTATCTGAAGCCCTAGCGCCTGAGGAACTAACTGTGTTGCGCTCCACGGTGGACAGGGACGACATGATACTCGACAAGAGATCCAAGTCCACCTCCTTCAAGCTGGCAGACGAAATAGTCAAGTTCCAAGTCCATCCAACGGACACCATAAAAACGGCCTCCATCGGGGCACAACTAAAACCCGATGTAGACGCCGCACTCAGAGAATTCCTGCGAGAAAATTGGGACATTTTCGCCTGGCACCCTTCAGACATGCCAGGAATCCCACGCAGGCTGGCCGAGCACAGCGTGAACATCCTAAAAGGGTTCAAGCCCGTTAAGCAGACTCTTCGGCGTTTCTCTGAACCCAAGAGACAAGCCATGGGAGAGGAGCTAGCAAAACTACTGGAAGCCGGATTCATCAGAGATATAAAACATCCGGACTGGCTAGCAAAGCTGGTGATGGTACCAAAGAAGGACAAATCCTGGCGCCTATGCGTCGATTTCAAAGACCTAAATAAGGCCTGCCCAAAGGATCCCTTCCCCCTCCCCCGAATTGATCAAATCATCGACGCCACTGCAGAACACGATTCATTGTGTTTCCTCGATGCATACTTTGGCTACCACCAAATAAAGATGGTAGAGTCAGACCAAGCCGCAACGGCATTCATCACCCCATACGGCCCATTCTGCTTCAAGACGATGCCCTTCGGGCTCAAAAACACCGGCATGACATATCAGCGCATGATTCAGACATGTCTGTCCAACCAGATCGGCAAAACAGTTGAAGCGTATGTAGATGACGTGGTTATCAAATCCAAGCATGTCGAAACTCTAGTAGACGACTTGAGGCTCACGTTCGACAATCTCCGAGCATATGACATCAAGCTCAACCCAGAAAAATGCGATTTCGGCGTACCAGCTAGAAAGCTCTTAGGCTTCATTGTATCCGGTAGAGGAATTGAGGCAAACCCAGCCAAGATCCGAGCTCTGTCACAATTGGATATCCCAAAAGACCTCAAGCAAATACAAAAATTAACTGGATGCGTGGCGGCTCTAAGCCGCTTTATCTCCCGCTTAGGAGAAAAGGCATTACCCCTTTATCGCCTCCTGCGGCGCACCGAACACTTCGAGTGGACGGATGCCTCCACGGCCGGACTCAAAGAAATCAAAGCCATACTGGCAACAAATCAGGTCCTGGCCACACCCAACACGGGCGAACCAATGCTATTATACATCGCGGCAACCCATCAAGTTGTAAGCGCGGTGCTCATTGTTGAACGAGAAACGGACGGACACAAGTTCCCTCTCCAAAACCCAGTTTACTACGTGTCCACTGTCCTAACTCCATGCAAGTCACGGTACCCGCATTATCAAAAGATAGCATACGCGGTGTTCATGGCATCCCGGAAGCTGTGACACTATTTCCAAGAGTGTTCAATAACAGTGGCATCTGAAGTACCTCTTAATGATATTATAGACAACCGCGATGCAACGGGCCGGATTGCCAAATGGGCCATTGAGCTCCTCCCGTTCGATATAACTTACAAGCCATGGTGAGCTATCAAATCGCAGGTTTTGGCTGACTTCATCGCCGAATGGACCAAAGCCGAGCTCCCTAAAGAGTACGGCGCATATTCCAACTGGATCATGCACTTCGACGGCTCCAAAATGTTGGCTGTCCTGGGGGCTGGCGTCGTTCTGATGTCCCCTCAGGAGATACAGTCCAATACGTACTTCAGATAATGTACACGGACTCCAACAATGCAGCCGAATACGAGGCCCTTCTACATGGTCTCCGAATGGCAGTCTCCATGGGCATTCAGTGCCTAGAGGTCTGCGGGGATTCAAACCTCGCGATATCCCAAATAAATGGAGACTTTGACGCCAAGGATCCGAAAATGGCAGCTTATGGCAACGCCGTCTTAAAGATGTTAGCTCGGTTTGAGGGGCTCGAATTTCACCATATAGCCCGGGAGAACAGCCAGGCAGCAGACGTGTTGGCACGCATCGGCGCAAAGCGCGATGCCGTCCCTCCCAACATCTTCCTAGAGATGCTTTTCAAGCCATCCGTATCATGGGAGGGGGAGTCCGGAAACAACAGCCCAGACACAACCACACTACCCCTCACCGAACATTCTGACACAGTTGGTGGCTCTGCCAACGAAACTACATTGTCAGCCCACACAATAATGGCAGTCATTGCCCTATGGACAGAACCATTCCTAGCCTACCTAACTAGGCAGGAACTTCTCGAGGACCAAAACGAGGCCCGCTGCATAGTGCGGCGATCTAAAGCCTACAAAGTCCACGAGGGAGAGCTTTATAAGAAGAGCACAACCGGAGTCCTTCAAAGGTGTATCTCCGAAGAAGAAGGGCGAAATCTTCTGGCTGAAATTCATGTCGGACTCGGCGGGCACCACGCCGCAGCCCGGGCCCTTGCAAGAAAGGCCTTCCGTACCGGATTTTATTGGCCGACCGCCCGGGCAGACGCTCAAGACTTAGTGCAGCGATGCATCGATTGCCAATTATTCGCTAATCAAAGCCACATGCCGCCTACCGCCCTACAAACCATACCCATTACCTGGCCTTTTGCGGTCTGGGAGCTTGACATGGTTGGACCCCTTAAAGGAGGAACCCACAAGAAAAAATATCTACTGGTCATGGTGGACAAACTCACCAAATGGATAGAGGCCAAGCCTGTAAAGACAGCCGAATCCGGACCGGTGATAGACTTCATATCCGGGGTTGTACACCGTTACAGCGTCCCCCACAGCATCATAACTAACAACGGCACAAACTTTACGGCCGACGAAGTTAAACTCTGGTGCAAAAACATGGGCATCAAGCTCGACTACGCTTCAGTCTATCACCCACAAACTAACGGTCAAGTCGAATGAGCCAACTGTCTTATTATGAGCGGCATCAAACCCAGACTAGTGCGATCCCTCAAGGAATCCAACACGCACTGGGTAGAGGAGCTTGACTCCGTACTCTGGGGGCTGCGGACCACGCCGAATTGCACTACCGGATTCACACCATTTTTTATGGTATACGGCGCAGAGGCAGTTCTGCCCTGCGACATAATTCATGACTCACCTCGAGTGCGCATGTATGAAGAAAGAGAAGCCGAGCTCGATCGGCAGGACAGCTTGGACGCATTGGAGGAGGAGCGCGACGTGGCAAAAGCCCGTTCCGCATTCTATCAACAGCAGGCTCGAAGATATCAAAGCAGAGAAGTACGGGCCAAAACTTATAATGTTGGGAACTAGTTCTACGCCTGCCAGACAAGAAAAAGGACAAACTAAAGCCCAAATGGGAGGGTCCCTTCATAATCGACCAAGTACTAACTGGTGGAGCGTACCATCTGTGAAACGCATCGGACAACCGACTCGAGCCGAACCCATGGAACGCAGCACGCCTACGAAGATTCTACGCCTAGAGCCGGACTCCGTGTTCGTCTCCTTCCTCTGTCCCTTTTTTTCACATTAGCTGTCTGGCGTTTCTCTCCTTCTCTCTACCTTTTTTCTCCCAAGCCCTTAGGGGCTTGCCTCTGCATTGTTCGCACATACTTGACGCGCCACCCACGCTCATCATACCTAGGGGCTTCTTTATCAGAAGTTTATATAAAACGGGCCTCATGCCCAAAACATGTGTGACACTTCCACATGAACCTTTTATACACCATTTTATGCATCGATATGACTTAAGTTTTGGCCAAGCTGGGTTGCCTGGCTCCTGTGCTTACCCCTACGTTCCCGTTCGTTCGGCTAGGTGGTAAAGGGAGCACCTCTGCGATTGTTACTGCCAGGTCAGCCGGATGTGTACCTCAGACTGGGTGAAGCCGAAAGCTAGCGTTCTTAAGGGAATATTCGGTTGGTGAACTAAAAGATGATTTTTCTTGTTTATCTATCTGCCCCCAGATGCTTTTCTGCTCTTTTTAGCAGTTCAGACATGCACTTTAGGGCATGCCTCCCAGGGAAAGGAACCCCTAACGGAACTATTCTCCCTGGAAGATGTTTCTTACTAACCATGTAATATAACATAACTAGTTGGGCACTTGTGTGCTAAAGCAATTATGACCCTACGCCTTGTCTCCATGCATGCCCCGATTCTTACATAATCGAGAGGGTATTCGGACACACTCCGGACTATAGGGTCCAGAGGTCGAAGCAAAAAGGTCCGCAATGGCAAACGATCTACAATCCTGCTAGAAGGCATTTTTCATGTCATTTTAAATTACAGAGTCAATCCGACTCGGTATATTCTTCTTCAATACCATCCAACAAGCGGTCTAATTTATAGTCCTGTTGAGAATACTTTGCAGCCAGCTCTACCTGGCCATATACTAAGCTGACAGGGATCTCCTTTCCGTCAGGACCCATAGGGCCGACCTCGGCCATGTGGTTCGGGTCAGCCTTCATGTACCGAGTCTTCACCATGGCCCAGGCCTCCCTGGCACGTGGACGGCAGGACGATATCTTCCACAACCGGAAGCGCTGCCGCACTCCCTCCAGCTTCTTTGCAAGCTCCCCAAGGCCTTCGGGCATGGAGAGGGATGGCCACATAGCCTGGACGACGCCCTCCATTGCCTGTCGAACTCGTTCGTGAAGTTGCAACAACTCGGGAAGAAGGTCCCCCGTTGAACCGGGCATTTCCTCCGCAGGACGACCTGTCAGCAGACCTACAGACATAGCTCTGTCAGTCGACTTCCTCGCTGAATTCTTTTTTCGAAGATTCGTTCAAGCACTTACTAAAAATGCCGCGTCGAAGTCGCCAATTCTCCTTTACGGAAGCAGACAGCTAAATATGAACATCCTTTAGTTCCTCGCCCAGCTGGGTATTGGCGTCTTGAAGTTTGTTCTTCTCTTGCCTCACCCTCGTCAGCACGCTCTCGCCAGCCTTTAGTTGGCGTAGGAGTTGTTGCTTGTCTGGATTTACTCCGGCCCCATCTGCACTATTATCGTCAGAATTGCACACATACCGCACTTCACAACGGAATTATCTTTCGAAGCATATATTACCTGAGGGGGGTCCCCTTGGCATTATCTCAAGCGGCCAGTGCGGCCTCGAGTTGGGCCTTGCACTCTTCAAGCTCCTGGGACAGTTGTGTGTTCTTCTTTGTAAGACCCTGCATAACATATGATCCTTAAAACAGTTATCTTAACTATTTCAAGTCTCGGGGGCTACTAACATATATAACCTTCAATTTTACTCACCCGTATGTCTTTTACATACTGCTCTGTGGCTCTGGCTAGACCATTTTGAGCGACACAGAGGTACGCATCTCCTGTATTAAAGGCGTCCAACGCCTCTAGGGAAAAACATGCGTCGCGAAGAACAGTCCGGTGACGCCTGTGGTTCATGGCACTCTCCACCTCTAAATTGGTGGCAGATAGCCCATCTGCGTCCTCTGTCGGAGGAACGCCCGAGGCGCGCCCCGTGTCCGCCTCCGCTTCCGGACCCGGCCTTGAACCCTGTCCGATGGATATAGTCCAGCGGGCTCTCTTCTTTCTAAGAAGAGCATGAGCGTTAGTATGACTTGAGGGCATAAACCCTAGGCGTTAAATTTGCACGCCGTACCATTGCACCGGAATCTTGATCTGGTTCGCACTTCTTTTCGGCCTGCCTGGCTTCAGTGGCCGTTGTTGTCTGCCCACCGCGGGCTCGGCCTTCCGCCTCGAGGATTTCCCCTGTGAAACGAAACACTATTAGTTTACGGCATTCAAGATAAAGCATGGATGGATCTCCTTGAAAGTACTGGGACTTCGGTCTCGGTTACCTTTGAGGCTGGAAGTAGTCCGGGATAGTCGGCCGTAATGGCCACTAAGGTGTTGTCCTTGCTCAATTGATGAAACACCCCATCAATTAACTCCACACATAAGTCCGGGTCCTCTTGGGAGTTCGGATCAAGGGACCGTTCTGGGTCCTCGGGTTGTGGAGGAGGGCTGTTTATCTCCTTCACAGTCCGGCGCAGCTCCTGCGTTAACATTGCTAGACTAAGTACTCAATTATGGGAATTTCGAAAGCGGGTAGGCAAGTGAAAATGTTCGCTCACCCAGCGTGGAGGACTGTACATGGAGAATCCGCCCCGTGGGTTGACCCGGAGGAATTCCTCTTCTTCTCCCTTGTACAAAGCGGATAAGATCTTCGTTAGAGTGGCAGCCGAATCCGGCCCCTTGCGACCGCACCGGGTGGCGTCGACCTCCCTGTTGAAATCCCACATGGGGTGGCCTCTGTACTGAAGCGGCTGCACCCCCCGCGTAATGCATGTGGCCATGACCTCGATCATGGTCAATCCGGAATGAGGCAACTATCTTATCCGGCTCATCAGGTAAAGGACGTCCCTATCAGTTTCCCTCTGAGGGTTTCGTGGGCGCCAGCTCAGGCGTTTCTTCAACGGAGAATTACTAAACTCAGGAAGGCCGATCCGAACAGGGTCCGGCAGGGGGACGTCGTCCATATAAAACCATTCCAAAGGCCAGTCCTCGGACGCCTTCTTTGGGGTACCGGATATATATCTGGTCCCGGCGATGCGCCATAGTTCGGCTCCGCCCACTTGATAAATCGACCCCTCCTGAGAGCGGGGCACAAGGCAGAACAACCTCTTCCACAACGCGAAATGTGCCTCGATGCCCAAAAACAGCTCGCAGAGGGCCACGAAGCCCGCAACATGCAGAATGGAGGCAGGCGTGAGGTTGTGTAGCTGGAGGCCGTAGAACTCCAGCAACCCTCGGAGAAATGGATGAATTGGAAATCCGAGTCCTCTTATTAAATAAGGGACTAGGCATACCCGCTCTCCTTGAGAGGGATTGGGGACGCTCTCCGCCTGCTCTCCGCCGCTATAGGTGGCAATCCCGGCTCGAACTGGGACCATATATGCTGGGGGGACGAGCCCCTTGGACTGAAGCACTACTAGCTTGCTATGCGGGATGGAACACCACTCCCAATCTCCAGGCCGAGGGCTGGAGAGGCGAGAGGAGCAGCTGCTCCGACCGTCCATGGTGGAATGGATCTCTGTAGAAAGCGCTCTGATGGATACTCGCGGAGGAAAGGTGGTGCGAATTGGATCTAACTCCCCGTCTCTTTTATGGGCGGCTCATTA
>NC_041383.1:418375830-418550986 GCF_002162155.2 Triticum dicoccoides
GGAAATGAAAAAGCTCCCTGGCTTTTCACATTCGTTTGACACGTGGAAGATGGTCATTATGGGGCACAGAAGTCGAGGAGAGCAGCACGCACTAGAAGCCGGACACTATTCGACAGGTACATGGAATTTGGAGAAGAACCCGCCTTGCAATGACGAAGACAAACTTGCGCGCCGGACTTATCGTCATTGAAGCCTGGTTCGGGGGCTACTGAGGGAGTCCTGGATTAGGGGGTGTCCGGATGGCCGGACTATGACCTTTGGCCGGACTCCTGGACTATGAAGATACAAGATTGAAGACTCTGTCCCGTGTCCGGATGGGACTTTCCTTGGCGTGGAAGGCAAGCTTGGCGATACGATATGAAGATCTCCTCTCATTGTAACCGACTCTGTGTAACCCTAGCCCTCTCCGGTGTCTATATAAACCGGAGAGTTTTAGTCCGTAGGACGAACAACAATCATACCATAGGCTAGCTTCTAGGGTTTAGCCTCTCTGATCTCGTGGTAGATCAACTCTTGTACTACCCATATCATCAATATTAATCAAGTAGGAGTAGGGTTTTACCTCCACCGAGAGGGCCCGAACCTGGGTAAAAACATCGTGTCCCTTGTCTCCTGTTACCATCCGCCTAGGCGCACAGTTCGGGACCCCCTACCCGAGATCCGCCGGTTTTGACACCGACAATCTAGTAGTGTGGTGAAGCTCCCCACATTATGAACAATGCCAAATTATGCTATTGATGTTTTGAACTTACTCTTTATTTTCAAAGTTGGAATTGGATGGAATTGATAGCATAGTTATCATATTTGTTTATACACGTGCAAAACCTGTCATCTCTCTGCTTGTTTTAGGGTGATATGCCTGATGGCATGCGCAAGTCTGCTGAAGGCTGTGACACAAACCCAACATATATTGCAGCGAAGAAGGCAAACCATCTTGAAGATAGCGAGACAACCCCAAAGTCTTGTCTTGATGCAGTATTCAAGTTACTTGAGACTAGCAGTCAGACAAGATCACATAATTCATTGTCTGAATCGGTTCGACTTCTTCAGGCCCAAGTTCCAGCAGAAAGGCATTCTGCAACTCAACTTCGACTTGAAGTCCTATCTCTAAGAAAGATTGCGGAGAACACCAATGAGAACCTCATCGCTAAACAACTACACCTGGAAGCTATGGCCGACATGCTAGGACGGTCTCACAGCCTTGCTCAGCAGCTTGTGCAGCAGTTCCCGTGCAAGGCTAATGTTTCTTGAACTATCTTGGAAGTGGTCTCGGTTCAATATTATTTTGTTACGTTGCTATGGTGCCTAGTTTTTGTAATCTGCTTCTTCGTTGCGCTTTACGATCACTGGTGGCGAACTTTGATGCCCAGTGGATGTAATATACCATAAATCCTTTATTGTATAGTGTAGGTTTATTCTTATTTACTATGCCGTAATTTATTTATTGTATAGAGTAGGTTTGTTTTTAATTCCTACTAGTTACTGCCATTCGCTATCTAAAAAAAATCTGATGTAGTCGACCGGGCCAAAACATTTGCCTCTAACGGGCCTGGTTTTAAGCGGGCCACAATTGGGCCGGCCTGCATCTTTCTTAGGCCCGAATGATTGGGGCCTTCACACTTTGTGCCAGGCCCACAACTTACTCTGGCCTATATTTTAGTTGGGCCTTTTGTGGACCCATCGCTTAGTTTGGCCCAGGTAGCGTTGGGGCATTAACAAGCTGAATATTCTACTGGCCTGTTACGGCCCAGATAAAACCATGGGCCTTTAGCAGGCTGAAATGCATGTTGGGCCTCAATTTTCACTAGTCGTCGACAGACCTTCAACAGGTTGAAATGTAGACTAGGCCTTTTTGGGCCCAGTTATATGACGGGCTGTTACCAAGCCGAAACATATCTCAGGCCTTAGTTGGCCCACTAATATCATGGGCCTTTAAGAGGCCAAAAGCTTAGTACAGGCATCAACGGGCCGAATTATACGACAAACCTTTAACATGCCCAAAGTCACGTTGGGCTTAACTGTTGCCACCTTTATCACGGGCCATTAGTGGGCCCGATGTCCCGTCGGACCATATACGGCCCATGGGCAGCACGGGCCATTCCCTGGCCGAAAGTCGCACTGGTCTAAAAAGGGCCCATGTCTACATCGGGCCTCTAACAGGCCAAAAGTCATTGGGCTGTAATTGGGCGCAAATATTCGGCGAACAATTAACGGGCCAGACCTGGCTTGGGGCCATAAATGGGCCTTTATTAAACAGGCCGTTATTGGGCTGGCCCACTAGTACCTGAGTAAGTACTATGGGCCTTTGACCGGGCCGACCTTTTTAACTTATATGGGCCTCTGTTGGGCCCCACCACATGTCGACGTATCATAGGCATGTCTACCCAATGGACGAGTGACATCTGGCCCAGTGACGAGCTGACACGTGTTTCCTCCGGCCAATCAGAATTTTACACATGGAAATTTCCCATTGGTCCGGGCTGTTAACTGGTTATCGGATCCAAAACCGGACCCGATAGCTTAACGACGTTCCGTTATGATGGATGCCACGTGTCAGTCACCCTTGACGAAAGCACTTCTATGAAGCGCAATTTATCGTCATGGAAGTGGACACTCCCGTGATGATAATTTTGGTAATGTCATGGAACACTTCTACGACAACACATGTATGACTATTTTGATTCTGTCATAAAATCGTCATGGATGTACAGGCATGACAAAAAACGCGACCTACTGTGACAAACATGTATCATCACGGAAGTGTATTTTTTTGTAGTGTGAGAAAATTAAAGTTGAACCTAGTATTGCTGTGGTTAAGGATCTCTTGGTCGATAACATTGATGGGCATGTTATTTACTTCTGTGATGAAACTGCTAGAATTGCTAGACCCGATACTAAAAATAAACATAGACCTGTTGTAGGCATGCCTGTTGTTTCTATTAAAATAGGAGATCCTTGTTATCATGGCTTATGTGATATGGGTGGTAGTGCGAGTGCAATACCTCATTCCTTATACAAAGAAATTATGCATGATATTGCACCTGCTGAGATAGAAGATATTGATGTTACAATTAAGCTTGCCAATAGAGATACTATTTCACCAATTGGGATTGTTAGAGATGTTGAAGTCTTGTGCGGGAAAGTTAAATATCCTACTGATTTTCTTATTCTTGGTTCCCCACAAGATGACTTTTGTTCCATTATATTTGGTAGACCCTTCTTGAATACTGTTAATGCTAAGATAGATTGCAAAAAGGATATTGTTACTGTTGGTTTAGCGGACATGTCTCATGATTTTAATTTTGCTAAATTCCGTAGACAATCCCATGATAAAGAATTGTCTAGTAAAGATGAAATTATTGGTCTTGCTTCTATTGTTGTGCCTCCTAATGATCCTTTAGAACAATACTTTCTAGACCATGAAAATGATATGTTTATGAATGAAAGAAGGGAAATAGATGAAGTATTCTTTAAATAGGGACCTATTTTGAAACAAAACTTGCCTGTTGAAATCCTAGGGGATCCTCCTCCACCCATGGGTGATCCCGTGTTTGAGCTTAAACCTTTACTTGATATTCTTAAATAGGCTTATCTTGATGAAAAGAAGATATATCCTATTATTATTAGTGCTAACCTTTCAGAGCATGAAGAAGAGAAATTATTGAAAACTCTGAAGAAGCACCGTGCTACTATTGGATATACTCTTGATGATCTTAAGGGCATTAGTCTCTCTCTATGCCACCACAAAATAAAACTGGAGAAAGACGCTACACCAGTTGTTGATCACCAACGACGGTTAAATTCTAAGATGAAAGAAGTGGTAAGAAATGAAATACTAAAGCTTATGGAGGCAGGTATATTTTATCCTGTTGCTGATAGTCAGTGGATGAGTCCTATCCATTGTGTCCCTAAGAAGGGAGGCATAACTGTTGTCCCTAATGATAAGGATGAACTGATCCCACAAAGAATTGTTACAGGTTATAGAATGGTAATTGATTTTCGTAAATTAAATAAAGCTAATAGAAAAGATCATTACCCTTTGCCTTTTATTGATCAAATGCTAGAAAGACTATCCAAACGTACACATTTTTGCTTTCTAGACGGTTATTCTAGTTTCTCTCAAATACCTGTGTCAAAAGAGGATCAGGATAAGACCACTTTTACTTGCCTTTTCGGTGCCTTTGCCTATAGACGTATGCCTTTTGGTTTATGTAATGCACCTGCTACCTTTCAAAGATGTATGTCTGCTATATTCTCTGACTTTTGTGAAAAGATTGTTGAGGTTTTCATGGATGACTTCTCCGTGTATGGAACTTGTTTTGATGATTGCTTAAGCAACCTTGATCGAGTCTTGCAGAGATGTGAAGAAACTAATCTTGTCTTGAATTGGGAGAAGTGCCACTTTATGGTTAATGAAGGTATTGTCCTGGGGCATAAAATTTCTGAAAGAGGTATAGAAGTTGATAAAGTAAAGTTGATGCTATTGAAAAGATGTCGTGTCCTAAGGACATCAAATGTATAAGAAGTTTCCTTGGTCATGTCGGTTTTTATAGGAGGTTCATTAAAGACTTCTCAAAAATTTCTAGGCCTCTGACTAATCTCTTACAAAAAGATGTTCCTTTTGTCTTTGATGATGATTGTGTAGAAGCATTTGAAATACTTAAGAAAGCCTTGATTTCTGTACCTATTGTTCAACCTCCTGATTGGAATTTACCCTTTGAAATCATGTGTGATGCTAGTGATTAGCTGTAGGTGATATTCTAGGACAAAGAGTTGATAAGAAATTAAATATTATTCAAAATGCTAGTAAAACTTTAGACAGCGCCCAGAGAAATTATGCTACTACTGAAAAGGATTTTTTAGCGGTTGTATTTGCTTGTGATAAGTCCAGACCTTTTATTGTTGATTCCAAAGTAACCGTACACACTGATCATGCTGCAATTAAATACCTATCGGAAAGAAAGATGCTAAACCTAGACTTATTAGATGGGTTCTCTTGCTACAAGAATTTGATTTGCATATTATTGATAGAAAGGGATCTGAGAACCCCATTGCAGACAACTTGTCTAGGTTAGAGAATGTTCTTGATGACCCACTACCTATTGATGATAGCTTTCCTGATGAACAATTAGCTGTCATAAATGCTTCTCGTACTGCTCCATGGTATGCTGATTATGCTAATTACATTGTTGCTAAATTTATACCACCTAGTTTCACATACCAGCAAAAGAAAAAGTTTTTCTATGATTTAAGACATTACTTTTGGGATGACCCGCAACTTTATAAAGAAGGAGTAGATGGTGTTATTAGACGTTGTGTACCTGAGCATGAACATGAACAGATCCTACGCAAGTGTCACTCCGAGGCATATGGGGGACACCACGCTGGAGATAGAACTGCACATAAGGTATTGCAATCCAGTTTTTATTGGCCTACTCTCTTCAAAGATGCCCGTAAGTTTGTCTTGTCTTGTGATGAATGTCAAAGAATTGGTAATATTAGTAGACATCAAGAATACCTATGAACTATTCACTTGTTATTGAACCATTTGATGTTTGGGGCTTTGATTATATGGGACCGTTTCGTTCCTCTAATGGATATACACATATTTTAGTTGTTGTTGATTACGTTACTAAGTGGGTAGAAGCTATTCCAACTAGTAGTTCTGATCATAACACTTCTATTAAGATGCTTAAAGAAGTTATTTTTTCGAGGTTTGGAGTCCCTAGATACTTAATGACTGATGGTGGTTCACATTTTATTCATGGTGCTTTTCATAAAATGCTTGCTAAGTATGATGTTAATCATAGAATTGCATCTCCATACTATCCACGGTCTAGCGGTCAGGTAGAATTGAGTAATAGAGAGCTTAAATTAATTTTGCAAAAGACTGTTAATAGATCTAGAAAGAATTGGTCCAAGAAACTTGATGATGCATTATGGGCCTATAGAACTGCATATTAAAATCCTATGGGTATGTCTCTGTATAAAATGGTTTATGGAAAAGCATGCACTACTACAGGATGGTGCTAACGCGACACAATGATCAGAGACCCTTCGAGAAACTGTGTGCGATGCAATAATCGCAAACGGTGGTGTCAGAGAACCATAAAAAATGTCCAACACGTTTGCGATGACCAATGCATCAAACACGGTTCCGATTTTAGTTGCCTGTGTGATGCAAGGCATAAGGTTGATCCAGTAGAACTGTTTGCGATGAGGAAGAACAACAGAAACGAGCAGTCATATCAATGTGTGTGTGATATACGGCATACAGTTCCCTCCGATGAACCGTGTGCTATTAGGGAATGCAATAGAAACGGTCAGCCAGATCAAGGTGTGTGTGATATACGGCATAGAGTTCACTCGGACAAACTGTTTTCGATTAGGCAAGAGAACGAAAATGGTTAATCTTAACAAGATGTGTGTGATATGCGGCATATTCGATCAGCCAAAAGAACATAAATGATTCATGTAAACCAGATGTGTGTGATACGCAGCAAACAACCCACTCGGATGAACTATTTGCGATGAGAAATTATAACACAGACATTTACTATAGTAAGTTCGTGTGCGATTCTGTTCATACAAAAACCTTTGAAAAATGCAAACTTGTTGCTTGCATACAAACAATTATCAAAAAGTAACGAGATAGACCTTCTTCAAGCCAATCAACATGTGTTCAGAAAACAAAAAATGTCAAAAATTACAAAACAAAGACCTCGATATTAACTAGATGGGATGGGTCACTACAAAGGTTTATAATACAAAGCTGTATAATAAACCTTTACAGTTGCCCATCCAACTAGTTAATATTGAGTCCACTTCCCATCCGGTTGCCCATCTCATGAGTACTCCAGCCTCAGCACACTTAACTTGGGAGTTCTGTTATATGAGCTATCGGTAGGGAAGCTGGTCCTTGGTGCTGTAGATCTCTCTTTGCAACCTTTATTGCGCAACACAATGGAAATAGTTCAACTGAACAATATGTGTGTGATTCGCGGCAAACAGGTCCGTGATCAGAAATGTGTACGAAGACCAATAATAACATAGACGATTGCTGCTAATAAGCCGTGTGGTTTGCTCTGTCTACAGAGGAATAACATGTATATATATAACTGAAATAAACATCCAATTACATAAGTGACTATACAGATCATTCGCACACACCTCAATAAACAATTGCATGCATTCTAAAGTAGGAGAAATGATCGTCTAGTCATCTACTTCTTGTGACGCTCCCGCCACTGCTCTGTGGCTCGATCCCTCGGTTGGGTCATGAACAAGACACTTCCTCATGTCAATGACCCGCCTGTACATCTCGTAGCTTGTGTACACGTCATTGGCCATGTACTTGATGTGTTCTTCATCCAGTCTCTGATGCCAAACACTATGCCAGGTGTCATTGTCCTTCTTCTCTCATCCTTCATCTTCATGTAGTAGGGGTCGATGATGGCGGAGGAAAGGTCAACCAGGGAGTTCAGTTTGTTCTTGGCGCTGCCCCAGACTTTGTAGTGGTCCTGTATGTTGACAAGATTCGGGCATTTCAAGCCTAAAACCTTGAGCGCTTTTAGATCGTTGGTGGTGTCCACCGCAGTGAACTTGTAGTCGGAGCTGTTGATAAAACTGGAGAAACGCTCGCAAGGCCTTGTGGCTAGGTGGTAGTGGTAGACGAGGACGTCATGTCGCACACACAATTGGGCAATGGCAACCTTCTGATCGTGCCTGACACGACCGATGGTGTAACGTCGAAGCCGACCACTTGGTACTTGTTCTCGGCAAGGAACTGCTCCATAGTTTGGATGGAGCTCTCCACCGACACCGGATCATTCGTGTACACCACCGAGAGGGCCTTCCCCCTCATGTGGGTGTCCACTATGCGATTGAAAGGATCGAGAAGAGGTGTCTAGAGGGGGGTGATTAGACACTCAACACACAAAGTTGGCAGTTTTTAAGTTCTTCAAGTTTGGGTGGAGTTTAAGCATAAGTTTAACAATTCGCAATACAAATCAAGAAAGCATGCAAAGAGTATATGGGCAGCAGAAAGTAAAGCATGCAACTTGCAACAAAGTAAAGGGATGGGATTGGAGTGTGCAAATGCAATTGGATACACAGAAGTTTTTGTCGTGGTTCCGATAGGTGGTGCTATTGTACATCCACGTTGATGGAGACTTCAACCCATGAAGGGTAACGGCTGCGCGAGTCCATGGAGGGCTCCACCCACGAAGGGTCCACGAAGGAGCAACCTTGTCTATCCCACCATGGCCATCGCCCACAAAGGACTTGCCTCACGAGGGTAGATATTCACCAAGTAGGCGATCTCCTTGCCCTTACACACTCCTTGGTTCACTCCACAATCTTGTTGGAGGCTCCCAAGTGACACCTAACCAATCTAGGAGACACCACTCTCCAAAAGGTAATAGATGGTGTGTTGATGATGAACTCCTTGCTCTTGTGCTTCAAATGATAGTCTCCCCAACACTCAACTCACTCTCATAGGATTGGATTTGGTGAAAAGATGATTTGAGTGGAAAGCAACTTGGGGAAGGCTAGAGATCAAGATTCATATGGTTGGAATGGAATGTCTTGGTCTCAACACATGAGTAGGTGGCTCTCTCTCAGAAAATGAGTAGTGGAAGTGTAGGCACGATCTGATGGCTTTCCTCATGAATGAGGAGAGGGTGGAGGGGTATATATAGCCTCCACACAAAATCTAACCGTTACACACATTATACCAAACTCGGTGGGACCGAATCAGAAAACTCGGTCGGACCGATTCAGTGCATATGTGACCGTTAGGCAATTTCGGTGGGACCGACATATCATTTCGGTGGGACCGATATCATTAGGGTTAGGGCATAACGTAATCTCGGTTGGACCGATTACTCAAACTCAGTTGTACTGACTTTGGTAATAAGCTAACCAGAGAGTTGGTCAGGTAAACTCGATGGGACCGATTCACTCATCTCGGTGGGACCGAAGCGTTACGAAAAGGAAACAGAGAGTTTGCATTGCAGACTCGGTGGGACCGATCGCTTATCTCGGTTAGACCAAAACGTTACGAAGGGAAATAGAGATTTTGCAATCCCATCTCGGTGAGACTGAGATCCCTATCGGTGAGACCGAACAGACTAGGGTTTCTGGCAGTGGCTATGTCAAATGAACTTGGTGGCACCGGATGGATCAAATCGGTAGGGCCGAGTTTGACTTTTGGTTTTGGGACATATGTGGATATGATAAAGTGGTTGAGGGATTTTGGAGCATATCACTAAGCATTTTGGGCAAGTAAGCCATTAAGCAACACCTCATCCCCTTTTAATAGTATTGGCTTTCCTATAGACTCAATGTGATCTTGGATCACTCAAAATAGAAAATGCAGAGTCCTGAGCTTTGAGCTTGAGCCAATCCTTTGTCCTTAGCATCTTGAAGGGGTTCCACATCATCTTTCGATGCCACTCCACTGTTGGACTTATCTGAAATATACTAGATGAAAGTATTAGTCCAACAAGAGATATGTTGACATTAATTACCAAAATCACCCAAGGAGCACTTGTGCTTTCAATCACCCCCTTTTTGGTAATTGATGACAACATACATCAAATCTTTAGATAAGGATATAGATAAAGGCAAGTAAAGCTTTGGAAGGACATGTAACATGCATAGGCCCCCCCTACATGTATGCAATCATGTAAATATAGAACATTGGATTATGTGAGTGCATAATCATGACAGAGCAAGCAATGAGTTACATGTATCTTGGCTATATGCATCAGAGCAAATGGTGTGAACATGGGAAAGGTACCTTCATGCTCATGAGTCCTTCTTCCAAACAATATGTACATCAACAAGAGATCCTCATGTACATGAGTGTGATGCATATACTTACCTTGTGGTCTCAAACTGGCTTTGAAAGAGATGAACCTGAGTAAAGAAGGTTAGACAACACAGAAACATCTACTAAGCAGAGCAAGAATAGTAAACCACAAAAGTACCAAGATTGGGATGACATGTATAGAGTGAGTACTAGGTACTCTATTTGAGTGTAGACATGTCCCCAAAGGTAAAGATATGCAATGAATTTGAAGATTTCCTTCCCTTAGATGTCTTGCTCCCCCTGAATCTTATAATGGATATTGGGAGAAGATAGGGAAAGGAAAATCAGAGCAAAGCAAACACAAAAACAATATGAACATGTCTTTCCCCACTAAAGACATGTAACTTCTCTCCTCTTTGAATACCAAGCAATTGAGGTCTTTCTTCTGAAAAGAAAAGGAATGTCTCTCTCCCCCTGTTGCTCTATCTCTCTAATGGAGTGATTTAGCTTTGATGTGAACTCTCTCTCCCCCTTTGACATCAATTTTCAAGAAGGGTCTTCTAGAGTGTGAGTCAAAATAGGTTTGGTCCTTGAGGCACAGAGCAAAGCAGCACATAGAATATGGTGCTGGTAGAGGATAAGAATCATCGAGTGGAGCTGGAACAAAGTGTGCAGAATGCAAATGACAAAGTGATTTCTCAGTGTTGAAGTCGGCTAAACCGAGTTAGTTCCTTTGGTGGCACCGAAAAAATTCGGTTTGACCGAAAGAGGAAAGTCGGTTTGTCCGAATTCATTTCAGAGAAAGTGCACTAGTTAGCTCAGCTCACTAAGCAAGTAAAATCTCACAAGGATTTTCAGGGAATTAACTAAAGGATTTGCAATGAATTAGATGCAGAGAAATGCAGAACAGAAATAGAAGAAAATAATTCTAGATGAAGTTTTTTTTGAAAGAGGAACAAATATGCATGAGACAAAATGCAATAACAATGAGAAACACTAGAGAACTTCATCTAGAGTTGGTCGGCGACAAAGTCACTTATGTTAGAGTATATTGACTTAGGAGTCAGGTGAGGACACTTGATCATAGGTCATACTCATCGTTTAAGCTCAAAATGGGGTTGCCATTTTTCGTTTAAGCATCTTGATGTAATATCATCTTGTTGAGTTGCTTTGACCCATGTCTTGGGGTAAAGCTTCTCTAAGATGGAATAACATACCTTGGGTGGTGGTGTTGAACTTGATCATGTAGTTGAACTTGTGTGGGATGCTCGATGTTGATGTAGTTCATTTGGAGCACCACTTGTAATTGGAGTTCATCTACCTACATGGATTAGATTTGCAAGGAAGAGCACTTGTGTATCCAAAATGACAATCATGAAATTTTACTTAGGAATCTATCAAAGGATATGTTTGAAGAGTTTCATGCTTCCTTGACTTCAACCACCGTAAAGTAGAGACTTGGTGATGTAGAGAATGCTCAAGATGTGAATGAGTTGCAATCTCATAGATTTAGATCCATCCAAGTACCTACATGGGTTAGATAACATGCAAGTGTGCAAATGTATCCAAGATATGTGATCATCATCATGAGAAAATATCAAAGATTAGTCATAGGCTCATGTCTTGCATGTATCCCAATGGAGTTCCTACTCCAAGTTTGAGGCATCAATGATGTTCAATTCACCTCTCAACCTGCAAAACACTTTCTCATCAAGTGGTTTAGTGAATATATCCGCCAATTTCTTGTCGGTGCGAAGATGCTTAAGGTTAATGTCACCCTTAGCAACATGATCTCGAATGAAATGATGACGAACTTCAATGTTCTTAGTTTGAGAGTGTTGCACGGGATTGTGAGCAATCTTAATAGCACTTTCATTGTCACAAAGCAAAGGAACATGTTTCACGTGTATCCCATAATCTTTAAGAGTTTGGGTCATCCAAAGTAATTGAGCACAACATGAACCAACGGTAATGTATTCAGCTTCGGCGGTGGATAAGGATACCGAGTTTTGTTTCTTGGAGGACCAAGACATAGATATACTAAGAAATTGACAAGTACCCAAAGTGGACTTTCTATCAACCTTGTCACCGGCATAGTCCGAGTCGGAGTAGCCTACATGATTAAAAGAGGCCCTCTTTGGATACCAAATGCCAAAGTTTGGTGTATGAATTAAGTATCTCACTATCCTTTTCACGGACTTAAGATGACATTCTTTAGGGGCCGCTTGATATCATGCACACATGCACACACTTAGCATGCTATCGGGACGAGAGGCACATAGATACAATAATGAACCAATAATAGAATGATAAACCTTTTGATCAACGGGTTCACCATCTTTGGTCAAGTCAAGTTGTCCACTAGTAGGCATGGGTGTACTCATACCTTTGCATTCTTGCATATTGAACTTCTTGAACAAGTATTTGGTGTACTTCGTTTGAGAGACGAAGGTGCCTTCCTTAGTTTGCTTAGTTTGCAAACCAAGAAAGAACTTGAGTTCACTCATCATAGACATCTCAAACTTCTCCGACATAAGCTTCCCAAACTTCTCACTAAAATGAGGGTTAGTTGATCCAAATATAATATCATCAACATAAATTTGGCACACAAATAATTCTCCATTAACCCTTTTAGTGAAAAGAGTAGAATCAAATTTTCCAATCTCAAAGCCTTTTTCAATAAGGAACTTGGTCAAGCATTTATACCATGCTCTAGGAGCTTGCTTAAGACCATAAAGAGCTTTGTGAAGCTTGTGAACATGATTGGGTTTCTTAGGATTAACAAAGCTGGGAGGTTGCTTAACATGAACTTCCTCCTCAATTTCACCATTTAGAAAAACACTTTTAATGTCCATTTGGTATAAAGTGATCTCATGGTGATTAGCATAGGCAAGTAAGATGCGAATGGACTCAAGTCTAGCAACGGGGGCATATGTCTCACCATAGTCCATACCTTCGACTTGAGTGTAGCCTTGGGCGACGAGACGTGCTTTGTTGCAAACTACTTGTCCATCTTCATCTTGCTTGTTGCGAAACACCCATTTGGTACCGATGATATTGTGGTTGTTGTCGGGCTTCTCGACCAATGTCCACACTTGGTTTCTCTCAAAGTTGTGTAGTTCTTCATGCATGGCGTTTATCCAATCCGAATCTTCCAATGCTTCTTCAACCTTCATAGGTTCAATGCTAGAGATGAATGAATAATGTTCACAAAAGTTAGCCAAACGAGATTTAGAGCGAGTGATTCTCCCGGTTTGGATATCATTGTAGATTTTATCGACGGGATGATCTCTAGCAACTCTTGCTCGAACTCGTGAGAGCTTTTGCTTTGATCGGGATGGAACATCTTCTTCATCAGCTCGTTCCTCTTCTTGGCCTTCATCGTTATTAACGTTGTCGTTCTCTCATCGTGGTGGAGAAGGAGGTTGATGCGGTTCATCTTGGTGTACTTCCTTGTTTTCTTCATCTTGGTGTGTCCCACTTGTGGATGCCTCCATATCAACTCTTGGTTCACCTTGTTGTGAGGTAGAAGCTTCCACTTGGATGGACGAGGTACTCTCCTTCACCTTCGTTGGACGAACCTTGCCAATAGACAAGTCTTGGATTGCTTCCGACGGATCTTTATCTCCTACATCAATTGGCAATTGCTCTACTTGTGAGCCATTAGATTCATCAAACTTCACATCTACATTTTCTTCAACCTTTCGGGTGAAATTGTTGTAGACACGATAAGTGTGAGAGTTTGAGCCATAACCAAGTAGGAATCCCTCATGAGATTTAGGAGCAAATTTAGAACGATGATGCTTGTTGAGAATGTAGCACTTTGAGCCGAATACTCGAAAGTATCCAACTTGGGGTTTGTTACCGGTGAGGAGCTCGTATGTTGTCTTGCCGAGTAGCTTGTGAAGATACAAGCGATTTGTTGCATGACAAGCTGTGTCAACCACCTCCGCCCAAAAGTGCTTCGGCATCTTGTACTCATCAAGCATCGTTCTTGCCATTTTGATGAGCGTCCGGTTCTTCCTCTCAACAACTCCATTTTGTTGAGGTGTGTACATAGACGAGAACTCATGTGAAATCCCTTCTTCGTCAAGAAAGGTGTCCACATTAGTGTTCTTGAACTCCATTCTGTTGTCGCTGCGAACCTTCTTGATCTTCACTTCAAACTGATTTTGGGCCTTCCTAGAGAAGTTTTTGAAGATCTTTTGGACCTACGATTTATCATCGAGAAAGAACACCCACGTAAATCTTGAAAAATTATCAACTATAACTAGACCAAAAGAATTCCCACCGAGACTTTTGTAAGCGTTGGGACCGAAAAGATCCATGTGAAGTAGCTCGAGCGGCCCCCTTGTGGTCATGATGTTCTTCACGGGATGCCTTCCTCCAACCTGTTTACCTACTTGACAAGCACTGCAAAGTCTATCCTTATCAAATATGACATCTTTGATTCCAAGGATATGATTACCTTTAATAAGCTTGTCAAGGTTTCGCATGCCCACATGACCTAACTGTCTATGCCACAACCAACCTTTAGAGGATTTAGCAATTAAGCAAGTTCTAGGTTGAGCCTTTTTAGTGAAATCAACAATGTATAGATCACCTTTGCGTATATCGGTAAATACCATTTTATGATTATCTCTATGAAACACTTGGCAATCTACTTCGGTAAATAGGACATTGAAACCAAAGACAGCTAGTCTAGAAACAAAAAACTGATTATAGCCAAGAGATTCAACGAGCATGACATTTTGTATGGAGCTATCATGTGAGATGGCCACCTTACCAAGGCCAACCACCTTACCCTTTGAGTTATCACCAAAAGTGACATACTTTCGAGGGTCGTCGTTTTCAGAAAGCTCACGAAACATGTCTTTATCTCCGGTCATGTGATTGGTGCATCCACTATCAAGAACCCATTCCTTTCCTCCTGGCATGTATCCCCGAAGATTTTCCATAAGACCAAAGTGTCTCATTGCATCATCAAGATCAAAGTCACTATCATCATCCTCATCATAGTATCCATGTTCAACATCGTCATGTGGTGGATCAATTCCTAGAGAGGGTGATTCATTAGAATGAGTTTGACAATGATCTTCTTTATGAATTATAATAGCTTCGAGAATAATATTGCTAATAATTCCAACATCTTCTTTGGCACGCATAAGATTTGTAGCTCAAATAGACAATCACCAAACATAGGATCATTGGAATTCATCTTACTCAAACAATAGACTTATGGAGAATTTCATCTAGATTTTGCAAGGAATAATTTGGAAAACGTTCCTCAAGAAATTTCCATATGGTGTTGGCACACTTAAGAGTAGGCAAGCAACCTATCAAGTTTCTAAGCAAACCTCTAGTGATAAGATTAACAGTTCTAAGATTGTGAATCATGTCAATTGACTCATCAAGGGCAGGATGCATAGGATCAACATGAGGTGCACAAGGACTAGTAATGTACTTGTTCAAATGATATTCATTGAAAATCACAAGCATCTCATTTTGCCACTCATGAAAGTACTCTCCATCAAGTATAGGCACTCTATGTCTAAGACTCCCCAAAGTAGACTCATCCATCTCCCTCCAATGGTGTTTAAACCAAATCAATGGAGATCAAAGCTCTGATACCAATTGAAAGGATCGAGAAGATGTGTCTATAGGGGGGTGATTAGACACTCAACACACAAAGTTGGCAGTTTTTAAGTTTTTCAAGTTTGGGTGGAGTTTAAGCATAAGTTTAACCATTCACAATACAAATCAAGCAAGGATGCAAAGAGTATATGAGCAGCGGAAAGTAAAGCATGCAACTTGCAAGAAAGTAAAGGGATGGGATTGGAGTGTGAAACGCAATTGGAGACACAGATGTTTTTGTCATGGTTCCGATAGGTGGTGCTATCGTACATCCACGCTGATGGAGAATTCAACCCACGAAGGGTAACGGCTGCGTGAGTCCACGGACGGCTCCACCCATGAAGGGTCCATGAAGAAGCAATCTTGTCTATCCCACCATGGCCATCGCCCACGAAGGACTTGCCTCACTAGGGTAGATCTTCACGAAGTAGGCGATCTCCTTGCCCTTACAAACTCCTTGGTTCACTCCACAATCTTGTTGGAGGCTCCCAAGTGACACCTAACCAATCTAGGAGACACCACTCTCCAAAAGGTAATAGATAGTGTGTTGATGATGAAATCCTTGCTCTTGTGCTTCAAATGATAGTCTCCCCAACACTCAACTCACTCTCATAGGATTGGATTTGGTGGAAAGATGATTTGAGTGGAAAGCAACTTGGGGAAGGCTAGAGATCAAGATTCATATGGTTGGAATGTAATGTCTTGGTCTCAACACATGAGTAGGTGGCTCTCTCTCAGAAAATGAGTAGTGTAAGTGTAGGCACAATCTGATGGCTTTCCTCATGAATGAGGAGAGGGTGGAGGGGTATATATAGCCTCCACACAAAATCTAACCGTTACACACATTATACCAAACTCGATGGGACCGAATCAGAAAACTCGGTCGGACCGATTCAGTGCATATGTGACCGTTAGGCAATTTCTGTGGGACCGACATGTTATCTCGGTGGGACCGATATCATTAGGGTTAGGGCATAATGTAATCTCGGTTGGACCTATTACTCAAACTCGATTGGACCGTCTTTGGGAATAAGCTAACCAGAGAGTTGGTCAGGCAAACTCGGTGGGACCTATTCGCTCTTCTCGGTGGGACCGAAGCGTTATGAAAAGGAAACAGAGAGTTTGCATTGCAGACTCGATGGGACTGATCGCTTATCTCGGTTAGACCGAAACGTTACTAAGCGAAACAAAGAGTTTGCAATCCCATCTCGGTGAGACCGAGATCCCTATCGGTGAGACCGAACAGACTAGGGTTTCTGGCAGTGGCTATGTCAAATGAACTCGGTGGCACCGGATGGATCAAATCGGTAGGGCTGAGTTTGACTTTTGGTTTTGGGACATATGTGGATATGAGAAAGTGGTTGAGGGCTTTTGGAGCATATCACTAAGCATTTTGAGCAAGTAAGCCATTAAGCAACACCTCATCCCCTTTTAATAGTATTGGCTTTCCTATAGACTCAATGTGATCTTGGATCACTCAAAATAGAAAATGCAGAGTCCTGAGCTTTGAGCTTGAGCCAATCCTTTGTCCTTAGCATCTTGAAGGGGTTCCACATCCTTTTGTCCATGCCACTCCACTGTTGGACTTATTTGAAATATACTAGATGAAAGTATTAGTCCAACAAGAGATATGTTGACATTAATTACCAAAATCACCCAGGGAGACTTCTGCTTTCAGTGATGCGTGGTGAACTGCCTACTGTTCTCATCACAGGCCGCTGGGAGCGTCATTGGAGCCACGAGGATCACCATTGGAACCGCTGGATGTCCTCTCTGTATGTGTTGTCGTGGAGGTTCTTATTGTGTCGTGTGACGCGCGAGATGAAGGTAAATGGCCGCAGGAATAAATGGGGGCCGGGCGGCCTGGATTCTTGGCGCGTCCGCCCGACGCAACCATATGCACATGAACGTGCGTGATCGTGCGCCGGCCCCAAACACTGGCAGCGCGCATGGAGGGACGAGGGCAGAGCACCCGGAGGGACGCGATAGGGCAGGGCGCACGCTACAGACGCCTCAACCACAAGCAACCACACACATAGATCAGTTGAACATGTAGGAAATGGTCGCCTACAAGCGGGCCGACACTTGCATCACTGCGTAGAGAGCGGCCGTGTGCTACTACCTCCGTCTTGGTCTATAGTCCCCTTTATATTATGTGCCATACTTTGCCCTCAAATTTAACCAACAAAATATTAATGCATGTTACAAAAATTATATAATTGGAAACTATGTTCAAATACGAATTCAAAAATATAATCTTTGGCGACATGCATTCGAATTTTATTAGTTAAGTCCTACTTATAAACCAGGACGGGTGTATAGTAGGTAATTAAGTCGCAAACATTTTTTATTAACCATATGTGTACGTGGCCTTTCATCCTCCTCTCGCACGTCTTGTCACCCTGCTGCCGCAGACGGCTTACAGTGCAAGATTGCGCAGCGCGTGGGAGCATTCTTTTGGCCAAATGGTGGTGCCAATGAATCGTCGGTGAGCCCGTTCCCGCGCAACCTCGCAGGTTCCCGTGCAAGCTTCCCGCCCGACTGGGTGTAATCCCCCAAAATCCCAATGCTTACCGGCCTGCTATAAAAACCCTCACAATCGGCGAGTCCTGCGTCGCATTTTCCCCTCCCTCCCTGTAGCTTATCTCGCATGCTTCTCCCACAATCACCAATGGCACCGGTCCATCATGGTCGCTCAGCCACTCCACTGTCATCAGACGACAGCTGCAGCTGGGAGGCTACACTGCGGCGGTGGTGCAGTCGCCGGCGTAGTGTAGTGCACGAGGCGTCCCTGTTGGGTTTGCGCGGAACACCCACCACATGCTCTGCGGCCGGTGCCCGTCGGCAGCTGTTGCCGGATGCCGTTGCTGCCACACCACCGTCGAAAGCCAGGGCCATCGCCCGCTCCGCCACCGCGGCCCGAAGGCGGGAGGTGGCCGTCGTGGCCGCCACCCCATTGCCGGCTACCGTGGCCAGCACCCGCTCCGCCACCATGGCCCGAAGGCGAGAGGTGGTGGTCGTGGCCGCCACCCCATCATCGACCGCCCTGGCCGCCAGCCCACCATTGACTGCCGGGGTCATCACCCGCTCCACCACCACCGCCTGAAGGGAGGAGGCGGAGGTGGATGCTGGCACGTGTGTTAGTGACCTTGCGCGCTACACCGAGTTCCTGCGGGAGGAGGAGGAGCGCCTCGTCGAGCATGCAAAGAGCCCTACAGCCGCCGTGGCCACGGCATACGCCACCTCAGAGGCGAGGAATCAGGAGATCTACGAGGAGAACCACCACTTCGAGAGGGATCATCTGGAGCGGTAGTGGGTGTTCGAGCTGGCGAGCGTCGCCGAACATGCAACAGTGGCAGGCACCGTATTGCATTTGTCCAACTCGTCGGTAAGCTCCTCCTCCTCTGCTTCTTACTGAGCGTGCTTGGCAGAGGAGAGGCTACCGGAAGTAGTACAAAGCCCCTCCATAGTAGTAGTAGTATTTAGGGGCTATTTTGTTCAGTTCATCTGGCTATAGATGTGGTGGAACTATACAACATACTTAAAATTAGCTAGTATATAAAGTAGAACTAGCTATTTCAGTACGTGGTTGGCAACAATTGGGGAAAAGTTTGGTCGGTTCAGCTGTCAAGTAGAACTGTTTGTATAAATTAAGCACGACAACTTAATCTATGAATGAAATCTATGCTTATTTACTGAATTTTAGTTGCAAAAATTAGATAGTGCTAGTACTTTTTAGCTGCATATTTTGACAAATCGCGGTGTTACAAGGTTGACAAATGGCAATGTAACTAGATCAACAAATGTCAATCTTTCAAGTATGACAAATGGCAACATACCCAATATGACAGATCCAAATCTTACCAAATTGTTTGTAAGTGGTTGCACACGGGTCATCCAAAACAACCATTTGCGTTAAAGAGATGCACGAATCCTGCTCTCGCTCTGCATATGGGTGTTCTATCTAAAACGTTTGCGATCAACAGCTGCACAAATCCTGCTCGGCACATTTCCCCTTGGCTTCCTGGGGAAGATGTCGGTTTGCATACGGGTGTTCTAACTAAAACGTTTGCGATCGAGATACAATATTAGACCCAAGAAAAAAAAACTATTTCCGGCGTTGGCAGAGGCGGCGTGCCGTGCCGTCCTTGTCGTTGTCGTCCTCTCAGACGCCGTTGTTGAAGTCTTCAAGGCAGATCAAAATGTTCTGCACATGTAAATCAAACATCATGTCGTCGTGCGATCAACGAGCAGGGTGTGGGAGGACGGCAGCTGGCGGCACTGAGAGTCAGCGGTGCAGCATCCCATGCCGCTAAGGGGGGCGCGTGCACGGGCACGGGCGCGGCGGGTGTAGTCAAACGCATAGGGACCGACACCGTGGTGGGTGGAGGGGCGCGCACGCGCACGGGCACGGGCACGGGCGCTGGCGCTGGCATGTACACGAGCTCGTGTGGGTCTGTGGAGACCTCGGTTACGCCCGTGGCTTCCAGCTCTGCGATAGTGCTCAGCGACCAGGCGCTAGGACGGGAGCGGGGCAACAACTGCTGCGGCCAGCTCGTTCTAGGACATGTCGATGAGGCCCCATTCCTCCTTATTTTCTATCTCCTCTGGCTCGGAGTCGACTTCACCAAACTTGAAGACTAGTGGCAGATGATCCTTCTGCGCCATGGCGTTGGTGGAGGTCTGCGGGATGGAGGGGAATGGGGGGCGAATAGTAAGGCCGCCCGTATTAAGCAGCAGCTCGGGCGCTATTAATGAAGAGGAAGGCGGGCGGCCATGGAAGTCAAAGGGCTCGATTCCCAGTGAGCCTGTGCATCGTATAGCTCGCACACTTCCCGGTGAGCCTGCGCACTGGAGGACAGCTTGCATGCCTCTCGGTCAGCCTGTGCAGTGGACTGCGCTCACACGCCTCCCGTTCAGTCAAGCAGCTGTTCGCACAACACCTCCTATAGCCATTAGAACGAAGACACGTGCCGTCATGTGAATGGTTAGCATAACACACACGATTTGAATTATACAAATGTTTGCGAGGTTAGAGTGGCAGCTATTTGTTTGAAAATGCCTTTGTTGGCTGTTACGCGAGTGCCTCTTCTCTCAAACGAAAAATACCACAGCATGCCGGGTGCCATTCCAAAATAGCATGCCAACTTTCATGAATTTCAGACGAGTTTTTCTAGAATTTAAAAACAAAGTATCTCAACATTTTTGCCGGCAATCAACAGTGCCCTAGTGTTTGAAATTCATTCCCATTTCTTGCATGGGACCTAAGCATGCACCCAAGCACAAAGATTTGATTTTTCAACCAATTTATATGCACTCGAGCATGTGCATGTAGTTCAAATTTGAATTATGCACATAAAATGCCTAGAAAACCTAGTTAATGTATAAAAATGTCCAAATGAACCCCGAAAAATTGCAAAATTTAACACAACACTCCTGTTGTTCTATGTTGACACTAGAAGAACTTTGAAAGCAATAAGGGGCAGCGGATATCATTTCGTCCCCGAAGGTGGGACATTCCTACCGAAGCCATCAGACTTGTTGTGAGAAGCTCTGTTTTGTGAGAAGCTTATACCCAAACTTGCCCCAAATGGATAAAAAAATTACCACGGCATGTCGACGCCGCTCCATGTAACATGCCAAGTTTCATGAATTTCAGACGAGTTTTGGATTTACTAGAATTTAAAAACCAGGAATCTCAATGTTTGCGACCGAGTGACGGTGCCAGGGTGCTTGCCATTCATTCTCATTTCTTGCATGGGACCTAAGCATGCAACCAAGGACAAAGATTTTATTTTTCAACCAATTTATATGCATTAGAGCATGTGCATGTAGTTCAAATTTGAATTATGCACATAAATGCATTGAAAACTCAATTAATGCATAAAAATGTCCAAACGAACCCCTAAAAATCCCAAAAATTGACACAACACTCCTATTGTTCTATGTTGACACTAGACAAAATTTGAAAGCAATAAGAAGCAGCAGATATCATTTCGTCCCCAAAGGTGGGACGTTCCCTACCGAAACCATCAGGCTTGTTGTGAGAACCTTTGGTTTGTGAGAAGCATATCCCCAAACCTGCCCCAAATGGGAAAATATTTTTACCACGACATGTTGATGCTGCTCCATGATAGCATGCCAAGTTTCATGAATTTCAAATGAGTTTTGGATTTACTAGAATTTAAAAACCAAGAATCTCAATGTTTGTGGCCGAGTGACGGTGGCAGGGTGCTTGACATTCATTCCCATTTATTGCATGGGACCTAAGCATGCAACCAAGGACACAAATTTGAATTTTCAACTAACTTATATGCATTAGAGCATGTTCATGTAGTTCAAATTTGAATTTGTGCTCATAAATGCGTTGAAAACAGAATGGATGCATAAAAATGTCCAAACAAACCCCGAAAAATCCCAAAAATTGACACGACACTCCTTTTATTCTATGTTGACACTATAAATTTTTTGAAAGCAATAAGAGGCAGCGGATATCGTTTCATCCCTAAAGGTGGGACGTACCCTACCGAAAACATCAGGCTTGTTGTGAGAGCCTTTGGTTTGTGAGAAGCATATCCCCAAACGTGCCCCAAATGGGACAATATTTTTACCACGGCATGTTGATGTTGCTCCATGATAGCATGCCAAGTTTCATGAATTTCAGACGAGTTTTGGATTTACTAGAATTTAAAAACCAGAATCTCAATGTTTGCGGCCGAGTGACGGTGGCAGGGTGTTTGACATTCATTTCCATTTCTTGCATGGGACCTTAGCATGCATCCAAGGACACATATTTGAATTTTCAACCAATTTATATGCATTAGAGCACGTGCATTTAGTTCAAATTTGAATTGTTCTCATAAATGCATTAAAAACGCAATTAATGCATGAAAATGTCAAAACATACCCCGAAAAATCCCAAAAATTGACACAACACTCATGTTGTTTTATGTTGACACGAGAAACATTTTGAAAGTAAGAAGAGGAAACATATATCGTTTCATCCCCCAAGGTGGCACTTACCTTACTGAAACCATCAGACTTGTTGTGAGAGAAGCTCTGGTTTGTGAGAAGCTTATACTCCACACCTATCCCAAATGGGGCAATATTTTTACCATGGCATGTCACTGCCGTTCCATGATATCATGTCAAGTTTCATGAATTTCAGACGAGTTTTCGATTTACTAGAATGTGAAAAGCATGTATCTCAATGTTACTGGCTGAGCGACAATGTCAAGGTGTTTGACATTCATTCTCATTTCTTGCATGTGACCTAAGCATGCAACCAAGGACAAACATTTGATTTTGCAACCCATTTTTATGGACTGGAGCATGTGGTTTAATTTTGAATTGTGCACCTGAAATGCCTAGAAAACCAAGTTACCGTATAAAAATGTCCAAAGGAACCCTGAACAATTACTTTTTTTTACGACACACATATAGTTGCATGTTCACTGCAGATAAAAGGTCTAGCAATTCAAACACCGTCCATTGCTGCTGTGACCCCATTCTGTAATTCAAATCAAAATTAAAAATCAAGTTAATCCCATACAGTTTATTATCACCAACCGTGTGAGATGCAGTACAAAATATCCTGGAGCACCATCGGTGTATAGTACGCCTATGGCGTACGCGAGAAGGTGCGTCGGCTATAGTCCACAGTCGGCTTGTCAAGCACACTAGCTCGCTCCCCAAATATCATTTCATTGTTCAATCGTCGTCGGTGAAAGATGGGGGCGTGGACCCACGTCGTGAGGGGAACTTCGGCGGCCCACTCCGGCGAGAGCGCGGCCACAGCCGCCATGCACGTGCCAACAAGGTTCTTGAGCGCGGCCGCAATCTGCGACCGGGTGGCCATGGTAGCACAAACGGCCGCTGTTGCTTCTCAGGTGGCGGTAACAACATCTGCCTCTGGGATAGCAGCTGGCGAGAGCGGCACAACAGCTGTCCGTTCCACGGCGGCGGCCTTAGCCCTGATGGAAGTCACCCACGACCATGTCGAGGCCGCCCACGCCCAGCTCATGGCGATCACCGCACAAATCAAACAAAGCTTCTCTGACAACGGTCGGCAACCCACGGCCAGAGAGTTGGCAATCACCAAGAGCGTTTGAGCAGCCGTCCGTTCCTCCGCCGCATACCTTGCAACGATGGAGCTTGTCCAAGCCCAGATCGCGGCCGCCCACGCCCAGCTCATGGTGGCCTTTTCCAAAGAGATGGCGGAAGCGGATGGCGAGATGCTTGCCTAATATGGTGCGATGGATGCCATGGAGCTCCTTCCCTAGGAGACCGTCGGGCGCGAGCTGCACATGGAGGAGGTGGCGGAGATTGACGAGCACCAACCATAGTAGTACTCTTTATTTTGTTTAATTAAGAGCGCCGGTCTTTAATTTGTTAGAGTAATGTTTAGGCCAGCTAGCTCTATTTAATTGCTGAACTTGCTCGATTAAGAAGTGTGGGTGTAGTCTCCTTTGTGTACCCCAATTATGCAATGACGTGGATGAGCACTGTAACCAGGGAAATTGGAACCAAAATTTTTGACGTTCAAACTCATCGCACATGGGTTAAGCTATCTGAACCATTTGTGATGTTCACATATCGTACACAGTTCTGAATAAGGGACCATGTCTGATGACACTTTGCGCACCAGTTTTCCGCTGAAGCGATTCCAAATTTTCGGCTTCTGTGGAAATATCTACCTCCCCGCCCCTTCCCCTTACCAAAAGCCACATTTCCCCTGTTTCCGCCTTCCTTTCCAAGTTGAAACCTTCACTCCATGCTTGCAGCGCCGCCTCCTCGCTGGCGACCCTCCTTCATGCTGCTCGGCCTCGCCTACCCAGGCAGGTAATCCACACCTGAACCCCATCCTCGTCCTCCTTCCACATCACACATGCCCCAACCGGCGGCATGAGCACGACACCTTCCACCCAAATCACCTACCCCTCCACCAAATAAGCACCGTCCTAAGCAATGGTTCACGCAGTATATCTAGGAAATCAAGGAGCATTTGGCAGCGGAGAAGAAAATCATGGCCGCACGCGCGAATGAGGTCGTGATGGCTACCATTCGGGTCGACCCCCAGATCTTGGAGGAGCACCTTGCCATTTGCTAGCTATGCCTGTTAAGCATGCTCGGTTCACCCGTTGCGTGCGTTGCTCCTGCCTTTCCTTAACAAATTATAGTGAATTGTGCTATCTAATTTTACCATGCAATCTGTTGCTCCTGTGTATATGTTCTATATGTCGTGCAGTGTGCTGCTCACTTATTAACTGTTTGGTTAATTAGTTGTCGTCTTTAGGTAACTGTTTGGTTCAATTCTACAAATGTGATGTTCAATTCTTCAGGCTGCAATTTTGTATTGTCTTCCATGTGAGAAATAAGTCGAATTTATCTTTACAAAATACATGAGAAATGAATACAATTGCTATATTTCCAAGTTGTCAAGCATGCTTGGTTTGGTTATACATTGTTCAATGTGGTGCTTAGTTAACGTTTGGTTCATTTGTGTTGTGGTGTTTAGTTAACTGTTTGGTTCAATTCTGCAATGCGATATTCATGTGGGTGCATTCTGTTATTGTATACCATGTGAGAAGTAAATCAAATTTTGCTTTACTAAATACATGAGAAAAAAATACAATTGCTATATTTCCAAGTTGTCAAGCATGCTTGGTTTGGTTATACATTGTGCAATGTGTTGCTCAGTTAACGTTTGGTTCATTTGTGTTGTGGTGTTTAGTTAACTGTTTGGTTCAATTCTGCAATGCGATGTTCAATAGTTATGGGTGCATTCTATTATTGTATACCATGTGAGAAGTAAATCGAATTTGGCTGTACTAAATACATGTGAAATAAATACAATTGCTATATTTCCAAGTTGTTAAGCATGCTTGGTTCGATTAACTGTCTGATCTTCCATTAGGAGTATGTTATATTGTGCAATGTGGTGCTCAGTTAATGTTTAGTTCATTTGTTGTGGTGTTTTGTTAGCTGCTTGGTTCAATTCTGCAATGCGATGTCCAATTGTCGTGGTTGGAATTTTGTATTGTTGTGCAATGGAGGAATAAATCGAATTTGGCTGCACTTAATACATGAGAAACATATACAAGTGCTATATTCCCTAGTTCTTAATCTTGCTTGGTTTGCATAAATGGGTTTTCCATGTGGCTTGAATTAATTTGGTGAATCTGCAATGTTCTTATTTTTCATCAACATATTTTACTAATAGCATGTGGACCCTCACTTAACTTGATGACTAACTACCTTATATGTGTTGCAGGGAAACAATATAATGGGAAGCACTGAGATTTACAATCAAGGTTAGCACGTGCATGGTCCGTTGTCTAATAGCACATTATTGTGCAACTGCAGGAACCATTCTAATACTTAGGTTTTTAACAATTTGGTTTTGCACATGTAGGTCCTGCTGTTAGAGGTTTTGACCCACTGTCCGACCCTTTTTGCATATGGGGAAATGAATTGTCCATGAATATCAATCAAGTCACGAAACTCAGAAAGATTGTTAGGGTAAAGAAATTGGTGACAAAAAATAATAAGATCTTTGTCTGCACAATGAACAAGACATCAATTCACTACAAGATGGTACTAACTATTATACCTTGCCTTCTTTTATTCCTTTGCCCCATTTCTAATATAGAGAAGATATGTCACACCCTAGCTAGTTCATGCATTAGAGTGTTGCATCATGTTTATTCTTTCATCAGAAACCTGAAATGGGGATGACAGAACCCCCAGCCCCCTCTGAAACCAACTAGGGTTTACTAAAAACTTTTTCAATGAACCTGAAATGCCGTTCTAAAATGCCCATCATTTTTGTCTTGGTTCAGAACCTCTGCCAAAAGTGATGCACATTTTCCTAGGTCATCTTAGGGTCTTTGAATTAAATCATAGATATTTGAATTTGGGAATTTAAAATTATATAAAATATTCAGATGCTCAAATATCTCCAAACTAAAATGTTTCATGTTGGAAATAATCCAACTATGGACCAGGAGTAGTTTGGTGATTTTAGGAGTTGCCTAAGTGTTTTTAATAATTCAACAAAGTTGCAGAAGTATTAAAAAAATAGAAAACAGGAGAAATAGCAAAAACTTACCTGGCGCCCAGCACCCGGCCCACCTGCCGGCCCAGCCCAGCGCCGCTCCAGCGAGCTGCTTGCCGGCCAGGCAGGCAGGCAGGTGCCCGACGGCGACCGCAGCGCGCGCCACACAGCTGGCCGTCGCCCTGCTTCACCTCCTCGCCTCGGGGCTGGATGGATGAACTCCACGCCGCGCTGTGAACCTCCAGGACACCTCCATTCTCCCCCAACTCCTCTCTCTCGCGCTCCCCCGCCATGGCCGACGCCATCGCCGCCACCCCCTCGCCGTAGCCACGCCCTCCGTCAACCCCACGCCGTGCCGCCGTGTCCAGGAGCTCCGCCACCCTCCTCTCCTTCGAGCAAGCCGAGCCCCGAGCGCTCGCAAGGCCCGAGCCCACCGCATCGACCTCGACCGAACTGCCGTCGCCGGAGATCCCCTTCAACGCCGTCGTCGCTCCGGCCCGTCCCCGGCCACACCAAGTGCTTCGTCGAACTCCCCGTGAGCTTAGCCATCTTCCCCTCCCTTGTTTTCTTGCTTCCGAGCCGTGTAGCGACCTCCCGGAGCTCAACCGCACCCACCGCCGCGGAGCTCGTCGCCGACGTGCTCCCGGTCACCCTCCGGCCACAAACTGGTGTCCATCATGCTCACCGCGTCACGTAGCACCTAACCAGCTACTCCCCGCACCTCACCGACCCCTCTAGCGTAAAGTTCGCCCTCGGCCGAACTCCGGTGGCTGCCAAAGTCGTTGCCGGCGCCAACTCCGGCCACCCCGACCCCAACGGACTCCACCAAGAGCTGCGGCTCCTCCTCAGCTCCACTCCGATGGCCTCCGCGACTCGTTTGGTTGCCGGAACAGCAAAAACCACTTCCGCCGCCGCGTCGGGCTGGCCGGCGGCTAAACGCCGGTGTAGCCGACCTGGGTTTGACCGCGGGTGGGCCCTGGTTGACTCCGATGAGTCAATGACAGGTGTGGCCCAGCCCTGTTAACTATTTAGAATTAGTTTAAATTAATTTTAGTTTAACTAATCACACTGACACGCGGGACCCACTGTCAGGTTTGACCCGGACCGTGTCCTGTTGACCCGCTGATGTCACACTGACGTCAGGCTGACGCAGTAATTGATTTTCTGGATTTATTCTAATATAGGAAATTCCAGAATATAGCTTAAACTTCAAAAATTCATAACTTTTAATCTGTAGCTCCAAATCAGACAAATTATATATGAAAAATGATCAGAAAAATCCAATCTATCCATCTGTACTATTTTCATGCATGATTAAACAAGTTAACTTGATGTTTAATGCAGAACAAGGTAAAACACTTTAAAGGGCCATGTATGAGTTTGAAATTTGAATCTTTGGTTCAAATTGGTTCAAACCCTTCTGGTCCTAGTTGCATTAGCCCAACACACTCATATTGCCATGTTTCATGCATGCATCATATTGTCGCACATTGTTTGGTGATGGTTGTGTATCGGTGTTCTTTGCGCCAGGTTCTGCCTCCGAGGAGTACCGTGATTACCCTAGCGAAGAACCGTATCAGTGCATCGAACCATCAGGCAAGCAACCAACCATTTGATCATATCGATACAATCCCATGTTCTCGCTCCTGCTCTCTTTTACTGCATTAAGACAACGCGGTTCAAACTGTTGTGTGTTACGGTAGTTGAACCCATTTCCTCTGCATGACCTGTCATTGCCACAGTAACTAGATGAAACCCACTAGCATGTGTAGGAGTTGTTTGAGCCATATGTATGTGTTGTTCCTACCTTGCTATGCCTGCTATGCTTAGAGTCGTGTCAGGTCTGGTTCATCTGGGTGATGGACTAGAGTGAAATGATTATGTCGGTAATGAGAGTGGTGTGGTGAACACGATTTGGTAAAGGTATCGATGAGAGGCCATGTAGGAGTACATGGTGGGTTGTTTCATTGAAGCCGACCTTAGGCACTGAGATCTGTATGTGTGATTTAAGATTCAGCTACTACCATGCATTGGGCCCGAAACCAATGGACCCTCTCGACTTCTTATTCACCCTAGTTCTCTGTCCAGGAGTTGCAAGTAGTTTCTGGTGTTTGTAGCCTACTGGAGGTCGTGGACAGCGCTGACCGTAGGGGTGGGCTGTGATGCGGTAGGTACGTGGCACGGTGTACCGAATACCCGTTAGGTATCTCGGGAACCCTGTTCACATCGTTTGGGGCTGTGAGCGAAACCTCGGCCGGATCTCCTCATGGATGGAACCCGAATAGGCGATAAACCTGGACTAGAGACTTAGGTGATTAGGTAGGTCGTGGCCGACACCCACGTTGGGCTTCCGCTTGAAGGTTGCCGAGTACATGTCGTGTAAACGACGGTAAGTGGTGAGAGCGTGTATGAAGAAGTACACCCCTGCAGGGTTATCATGATATATTCGAATAGCCGCGTCCGCGGTAAAGGACTACTTGGTTGCCTATACAGTTCATAGACAAGTAAATGGAAACTACTAAAAGCCTCAAGATAAGTGTGAGTGCCGAGGATGGCTCTTCCGTAGGAAGACGGAGGTGGACCCTCGGTAGTGTATTGAAGTGGTGAGTAGTGGACTCGTGTGCGCAAAACCATTTCAAGTTGGAGTCTCGTAGGATATCCTAGCCAAGAGTCAAAGCTGGCTTGCTGCAATAACTCCTCCAACCCTTCTTGATAATGTGCATGTATGTAGGATCTGATGTAAGTCTTGCTGAGTACCTTTGTACTCATGTTGCTATAATTTACATTTTTACAGAAGACGCTGCAACCCCTTCTGATGGGTTCTTCATAGACGTTGACATCAATGAGTAGGCTAAGGCCCAGGTGGTGATCCTGAGCTTGTGAAGGACCACATAGTATAGCTAGGCTCTCCAAGCCTCTTTTATTTTACTAGTTGTCTGTACTCAGACAAGTTACTTCCGCTGCTGGTTTGTATGACTGTATGACTTGAATGCTGGGTCGTGTGACCCGTACCTATGTGTATGTTATGTATGGCTCTCTGAGCCTTAAATAAATTACTTGTGTCGTAGAGTCATGTTGTGATGCCTTGTTGTATTTGCACATATCGAGCATATTGTGTGTATGATTGAAATGCTTGGTATGTGTGGGATCTGACTATCTAGTTGTTTATCTTTAGTAGCCTCTCTTACCGGGAAATGTCTCCTAGTGTTACCACTGAGCCATGGTAGCTTGCTACTGCTCTGGAACACTTAGGCTGGCCGGCATGTGTCCTTCTTCGTTCCTGTGTCTGTCCCTTCGGGGAAATGTCACGCATTGAGTACCGGAGTCCTGTTAGCCCGCTACAGCCCGGTTTACCGGAGTCCTGCTAGCCCAGTGCTACAGCCCGGACCCACTTGCTGATGACCGACACGTTCGAAGCTGGGTCATGGATGCCTGTCCCTGTAAGTCTGTGCCACTTTGGGTATACGACTAGTCATGTCAGCCCGGGCTCCTTATCATATGGATGCTAGCGACACTATCATATACGTGAGCCAAAAGGCGCAAACGGTCCCGGGCAAAGGTAAGGCGACACCCGTGGGGATACCGTGCGTGAGGCCGCAAAGTGATATGAGGTGTTACAGGCTAGATCGATGTGACATCGAGTCGGGGTCCTGACAGCGTTGGTATTAGAGCCGGACTGCCTGTAGGATCTCCAAGCCAAACTGGTCGATGTTGAGTCTAGAAATTCTTTAGTTATATGTAGGGGAATTGTTTGTGGGTTGGAACGTAAGGCTCTTTTTACTCCTTTATCTTATGACATTCTGATCTGAGCCAGTCTATTCTTCCACCGGGGGTTAAGGAATTAGGATCTTTTCTCTCTATCAGGTTCACGTGTTACTAATCAGTAGTACCTTATAGGTTTGATGGATACAAGCCTAGTTCAGTTCTACTACCACATTATGTTGCTAGGATGGACTCAGAACTTGATATGATGTTGTTGAGTGTGTATGAAACCCTTTGTCAAATGTCTCAAAATCCTTCTTGAGCAATTACAGCTGTTATGCTGCCGAAATTTTGCTAGAAATTCTAATGCCTTTGCATTATGGTTGTGCTTTCAGATGGCCACTCACGACCTCAATCAAGTGGTTCGCCTGACTCGATGCCTAGATGTACCCGGCCATACCGCCATGTTGGTCAGGGTAATGACTGAGGCTGGATACCGTTGGTATCCTGAGTACACGGTCGAGGAGCAATTTCGAGACTTTAATCAAAGCCAGTATCTCTGCACTGTCAGGATATTTCCATCTTATCCTGGATCCACCGAGCCCCTTCACTGCTCCTATGGACTCGGGGTTACTGTTGAGATGGCTGTGCAGGACGCCGCCTATTCTATGATGACCATCATGCGAGTCAGGACTGGCCTATTTCGGGACTCTGATTTCCGGTATATGCCAGCATCACTTCCGGGAGCACAAGGGTATCTCCAGGCTATCTATGCTGACCCCACTCAGGAGGATTCACGGACTCGCACCACTGCTGAGATGCTCGAGGATAAGGACCGCGAAAATCGGGCCTTGAGGCTAGAGCTTTTCAATACCCGTGCTGACCATTGGGCCACTTTGACTCGGTTTGCACCGGCGGTGCAAGCTGGATATTCGGATATGCGCGATCTCTATCCTGTGAGATCTGCTCTGCCAGACGTGATGGGTTGGCGTGATGTAGGAGGCATCACCCCACCTCGTGGTCCCCACAGGCCACCGTCTGTTGGTCCAAGACCTCATCCTAGCCCCTATGGTCCACAAGCTCCGCGAGATCGTCTGTTCCCGGATGATCACGTTGAGCTTCCCGGCTATGGAGGTGATTTCTATGAGGACTACTACGGATCGGTCTGAGTTAGTGGTAGTATCACTAGTTCATACTAGCTGTGTCGTCTACCGCCCTGCGTGACTCGTGGGATATGACCTAGTTTGTACCGCCTTCCGGAGGTGTAGAAAAATAATGTATAGGAGCTTGGGATGCCTCCGATGAGATGTAATCCTCTTTTCACCGTAATAGTACCTTGTTTGGTCTTGTACTAAACCTTGTATGGTGTGTATGACGATGGAATAAAAGAAGCAGTTTCTGTATCTACCATGTCATACGGATGATCATCTTGCATTCCGAGTTATTCCTTACATTCTGTATCCTATGTCGGAATCTTATCATTCTGACTAAATCATTGTCTTGTTTACCTAGGATGGTCAACACGCGCAATAACCCTGCTCCTCAAGAGCAGGCCGAAGGCAGTGAAGTCAGGAATGCAAATCTGCCTCATCCTCCTTCCCTAGCCGAGGTTATGCTGGAAGCCGAGAGAAACAAGCGGGAGACCAACCGTTTGTTGGAGCGTATTGAACAGAACACAGCACACCATCAGAGAAATAACTTGGTGTCACTCAGTGATTTCATCAAGTTACATCCACCCACGTTCCACCACTCCGTCGAGCCTCTCGATGCTGATGACTGGCTTCGCAGTATTTCTCACAAACTGCGTTCCGCGCTAGTAGCTGAGGCTGACAAGGTCACCTTTGCTGCATATCATCTTGAAGGCCCCGCCAGTCTATGGTGGGAGAATTATGGAGCTATGCGCCCAGCGGGCCATGTCACTACTTGGGCTGAATTCAGCGAGGCTTTCCGTGAACATCACATTCCGGAGGGTCTCATGGACCGTAAACGTGAGGAATTTTGCAGTTTCACTCAAGGCCGACTCTCTGTGGATGCTTACAGCAGGGAGTTCGGTAACCTCGCACGATATGCAAATGAGGAAGTTTCTACTGATGCCAAGAAGCAAGCAAGGTTCCGTAAGGGACTTAGTCCTGAGCTTCGCCGCAACCTCCGTCTGCATGAGTGCACATCTTTTCAGAAGCTTGTTAACAAGGCCATCAGTGCTGAGACTAGTCAGTCTGATTATGACGCAACACGCAAGCAGGGCCGTGACGTGGGTTCCTCATCCGGTGCTGGCCCTCAGAAGTGCCGCGTGTGGGTGCCTAACACTGCCCTGCCACCCAGGTTCACACCGAGGCCATCCTTCCAGGCGCCTCGCCCCGTTCAACAGTTCACACAAGCCAAGCCCTATGGTGGTCCAACCAACAGTGCTCCTCCACGTACCAGTTCCGTGACTTGTTTCAAGTGTGGGGAATCAGGCCACTATATGCGCGAGTGCCCCCAAACCAACCCCAACCAATCTGCTAAAGCTGTTGGCCGAGGCAAGCCGACAGGTAAAGTGTTCCACGCCAAGCCGGCCACCGCTACACGTGGCCATGTCAACTGTATCTCTGCCGAAGAAGCTCAAGAGGATCCCAACGTCGTTCTCGGTACGCTCCTTGTTAATTGCCACCCGGCATCTGTTCTTTTCGATACAGGAGCATCTCATTCATTTATATCCGAGAGCTATGCTCGTCTGCATAACACCACATTCTGTGAGATGCCCACCTCTATGGTAATTCAAACTCCGGGATCCAAATGGCAAACCTCTAGGGTAAGTCATGGAAATGAAATCCAAGTCGACAGACTTGTTTTCCTTGCATCTTTGATAGCTCTTAAATCTTCAGATATCAACATCATCTTGGGTATGGACTGGATGTCAGCCCATCATGCCCAAATTGATTGCTTCTCTAGGACTGTTCAACTCACCCATCCTTCGGGGAAGATAGTCAATGTCTTGACCCAAATAGCCAAGCGACAGTTATATTCTCTTAACGCCAACCCTTTGCCAGACCTTGAGGACGTTCTGGTAGTCCGTGACTTCCCGGATGTCTTCCCAAAGGAATTGCCAGGTGTTCCACCTGACAGGGATGTGGAGTTCGTAATAGACCTTATTCCAGGAACCGTCCCGATTGCTAGAAGACCCTATAAGATGGCACCACTAGAACTAGCCGAGCTTAAGAAACAACTCGATGAGTCCTTGAAAAAGGGTTTCATCCGACCCAGTTCATCTCCGTGGGCTTGCCCCGTCCTCTTCGTCAAGAAGAAGGATGGTACGGACCGGATGGTTGTAGATTATCGACCTGTCAATTTGGTCACAATCAAGAACAAATATCCGCTCCCCAGGATCAACGACCTGTATGATCAGCTCGCTGGATCCTCAGTCTTCTCCAAAATGGATTTGAGGTTGGGCTACCATCAAATCAAAATCAGGAACGGGGACATTCCTAAAACGGCCTTTGTTACTCGTTATGGCCAATACGAGTACACCGTCATGTCCTTCGGTTTAACCAACGCTCCAGCCACCTTTTCTCGGTTAATGAACTCAATCTTCATGGAGTATTTGGATAAATTCGTCGTGGTTTACCTCGATGATATACTCATCTACTCCAAGAACGAGGAAGAACATGCCGAACATCTAAGGCTAGTGTTGAAGAAACTTCGAGAGCATCGTCTTTATGCCAAATTCTCTAAATGTGAATTTTGGTTGTAGGAAGTGACCTATCTGGGTCATGTAATATCCGGTAAAGGTATTGCTGTTAACCCTGAGCGAGTTCAAGCCGTCCTTAATTGGACTCCACCTGAATCGGTCAAGCAAGTTCGGAGTTTTCTGGGCTTAGCGAGCTATTGCCGTCGCTTTGTCGAAAACTTCTCCAAAGTTGCTAAACCTCTAACCGAACTCCTCAAGAAAGATAAAAAGTTCGATTGGACTCCACAATGTGAGCACAGCTTTCAGGAACTGAAAAGACGCCTGACTTCTGCTCCCGTACTGGTACCGCCAGACTTCTCCAAGGACTTTGTTATCTACTGCGACGCCTCGCAACAAGGACTAGGTTGCATTCTCATGCAAGACCGACACGTAATTGCTTATGCTTCACGGCAATTGCACCCACATGAGGAGAATTATCCTACTCATGATCTAGAGCTTGCAGCCGTAGTCTATGCACTTAAAACCTGGCGACATTACCTCCTTGGTAATCGCTGCGAAATATTCACTGATCACCAAAGTCTGAAGTACATCTTCACCCAACCGGATTTGAATCTCAGGCAAAGACGTTGGGTCGAGTTGATCACAGATTTCGACTTAGGAATAACTTACACCCCAGGGAAAGCCAACGTCATGGCTGATGCGCTAAGTCGTAAATCTTATTGTAACAACCTGATGTTACAACAAAGTCAACCGCTTCTTCATGAGGAATTTCGGAAACTTAATCTCCACATTGTTCCTCAAGGATTCCTTTCCACCATGGTGGCGAAACCTACCCATACGGATCAGATCATCAAAGCACAGAAGGTAGATCCGAGAATTTCCCGCATCAAGAGAAACATCAAGAGAGGAGTTGCGAATTGTTTCTCCATTGATGATCAAGGGGTCGTATACTTTAGGAATCGACTAGTGGTTCCCAAGGTGCGAAACCTGAGGCGATTGATCCTTAAGGAAGCTCATGAATCTCCTCTCACTATTCATCCCGACAGCACTAAGATGTATCAGGACCTACGCCAGAGGTTCTGGTGGACTAGGATGAAGAGAGAAATTGCTCAGTATATTGCTAATTGCGACGTCTGCCGTCGTGTAAAAGCAGAGCATCAACGGCCTGCTGGCACCCTTCAACCCCTAGCTATTCCTGAATGGAATGGGGATAAAATTGGTATGGATTTCATTACCGGTTTTCCCAGGACCAAGAGAGGGAATAATGCTATCTTCGTCGTGGTCGATCGTCTTTCCAAGGTAGCCCATTTCTTACCTGTTCGTGAGAGTATAACCGCTAGTCAGTTGGCAGACTTATACATCTCCCGAATAGTGTCTCTCCATGGTGTTCCTTTGGAAATTAACTCGGATCGAGGAAGTCTTTTCACCTCTCGATTTTGGGAAAGTTTCCAAAATGCTATGGGAACCCACCTTTCCTTTAGCACCGCTTTTCACCCTCAATCAAGTGGTCAAGTAGAACGCGTCAACCAGATTCTAGAAGACATGCTTCGAGCCTCTGTTATCTCATTCGGAATGGAGTGGGAGAAATGCCTTCCATTTGCCGAATTTGCTTACAACAACAGCTATCAATCTAGCTTGGGTAAAGCCCCTTTTGAAGTTCTCTATGGATGACGGTGTCGAACACCCCTTAACTGGTCAGAAACCGGGGAAAGACAATACTTTGGCCCGGATATGATTCAGGAAGCAGAAGAGCAAGTTCGCATCGTTCGTGAAAAGTTGAAAACAGCCCAATCTCGTCAAAAGAGTCAATATGACCGAAAACATAAGGCTATGACTTTCGAGGTTGACGAGAAGGCTTACCTTCGGGTTACTCCTCTGAAGGGAACCCATCGTTTCGGTATCAAAGGCAAAATGGCTCCCCGTTACATTGGACCTTTTCGTATTCTCGCTAAACGAGGAGAAGTTGCCTACCAGTTGGAACTACCTCCGCATCTCTCCAGAGTCCACGATGTCTTCCACGTTTCTCAACTCAAGCGTTGCTTCTCGGATCCTATCCGTGGAGTGGACCACGAAACGCTTGATCTCCAAGATAATCTCACGTATCGAGAGTACCCCATTCGTATCCTCGATCAGGCCGAGCATACCACTCGACGTCATAATATCAGGTTTCTCAAAGTTCAATGGTCGCACCATTCTGAGGATGAAGCAACTTGGGAAAGGGAGGATCGTCTTCGACTCGAGTATCCCGCCTTCTTTCCGGAGGAACCCAAATCTCGGGACGAGATTCTTTTGAGTGGGGGTGAGTTGTCACACCCTAGCTAGTTCATGCATTAGAGTGTTGCATCATGTTTATTCTTTCATCAGAAACCTGAAATGGGGATGACAGAACCCCCAGCCCCCTCTGAAACCAACTAGGGTTTACTAAAAACTTTTTCAATGAACCTGAAATGCCCTTCTAAAATGCCCATCATTTTTGTCTTGGTTCAGAACCTCTGCCAAAAGTGATGCACATTTTCCTAGGTCATCTTAGGGTCTTTGAATTAAATCATAGATATTTGAATTTGGGCATTTAAAATTATATAAAATATTCAGATGCTCAAATATCTCCAAACTAAAATGTTTCATGTTGGAAATAATCCAACTATGGACCAGGAGTAGTTTGGTGATTTTAGGAGTTTCCTAAGTATTTTTAATAATTCAACAAAGTTGCAGAAGTATTAAAAAAACAGAAAACAGGAGAAATAGCAAAAACTTACCTGGCGCCCAGCACCCGGCCCACCTGCCGGCCCAGCCCAGCGCCGCTCCAGCGAGCTGCTTGCCGGCCAGGCAGGCAGGCAGGTGCCCGACGGCGACCGCAGCGCGCGCCACGCATCTGGCCGTCGCCCTGCTTCACCTCCTCGCCTCGGGGCTGGATGGATGAACTCCACGCCGCGCCGTGAACATCCAGGACACCTCCATTCTCCCCCAACTCCTCTCTCTCGCGCTCCCCCGCCATGGCCGACGCCATCGCCGCCACCCCCTCGCCGTAGCCACGCCCTCCGTCAACCCCACGCCGTGCCGCCGTGTCCAGGAGCTCCGCCACCCTCCTCTCCTTCGAGCAAGCCGAGCCCCGAGCGCTCGCAAGGCCCGAGCCCACCGCATCGACCTCGACCGAAGCGCCGTCGCCGGAGATCCCCTTCAACGCCGTCGTCGCTCCGGCCCGTCCCCGGCCGCACCAAGTGCTTCGTCGAACTCCCCGTGAGCTTAGCCATCTTCCCCTCCCTTCTTTTCTTGCTTCCGAGCCGTGTAGCGACCTCCCGGAGCTCAACCGCACCCACCGCCGCGGAGCTTGTCGCCGACGTGCTCCCGGTCACCCTCCGGCCACAAACTGGTGTCCATCATGCTCACAGCGTCACGTAGCACCTAACCAGCTACTCCCCGCACCTCACCGACCCCTCTAGCGTAAAGTTCGCCCTCGGCCGAACTCCGGTGGCCGCCAAAGTCATCGCCGGCGCCAACTCCGGCCACCCCGACCCCAACGGACTCCACCAAGAGCTGCGGCTCCTCCTCAACTCCACTCCGATGGCCTCCGTGACTCGTTTGGTTGCCGGAACGGCAAAAACCACTTCCGCCGCCGTGTCGGGCTCGCCGGCGGCTAAACGCCGGTGTAGCCGACCTGGGTTTGACCGCGGGTGGGCCCTGGTTGACTCCGATGAGTCAATGACAGGTGTGGCCCAGCCCTGTTAACTATTTAGGATTAGTTTAAATTAATTTTAGTTTAACTAATCACACTGACACGCGGGACCCACTGTCAGATTTGACCCGGACCGTGTCCCGTTGACCCGCTGATGTCACACTGACGTCAGGCTGACGCAGTAATTGACTTTCTGGATTTATTCTAATATAGGAAATTCCAGAATATAGTTTAAACTTCAAAAATTCATAACTTTTAATCTGTAGCTCCAAATCAGACAAGTTATATATGAAAAATGATCAGAAAAATCCAATCTATCCATCTGTACTATTTTCATGCATGATTAAACAAGTTAACTTGATGTTTAATGCAGAACAAGGTAAAACACTTTAAAGGGCCATGTATGAGTTTGCAATTTGAATCTTTGGTTCAAATTGGTTCAAACCCTCCTGGTCCTAGTTGCATTAGCCCAACACACTCATATTGCCATGTTTCATGCATGCATCATATTGTCGCACATTGTTTGGTGATGGTTCTGTATCGGTGTTCTTTGCGGCAGGTTCTGCCTCCGAGGAGTACCGTGATTACCCTAGCGAAGAACCGTATCAGTGCATCGAACCATCAGGCAAGCAACCAACCATTTGATCATATCGATACAATCCCATGTTCTCGCTCTTGCTCTCTTTTACTGCATTAAGACAACGCGTTTCAAACTGCTGTGTGTTACGGTAGTTGAACCCATTTCCTCTGCATGACCTGTCATTGCCACAGTAACTAGATGAAACCCACTAGCATGTGTAGGAGTTGTTTGAGCCATATGTATGTGTTGTTCCTACCTTGCTATGCCTGCTATGCTTAGAGTCGTGTCAGGTCTGGTTCATCTGGGTGATGGACTAGAGTGAAATGATTATGTCGGTAATGAGAGTGGTGTGGTGAACACGATTTGGTAAAGGTATCGATGAGAGGCCATGTAGGAGTACATGGTGGGTTGTTTCATTGAAGCTGACCTTAAGCACTGAGATCTGTATGTGTGATTTAAGATTCAGCTACTACCATGCATTGGGCCCGAAACCAATGGACCCTCTCGACTTCTTATTCACCCTAGTTCTCTGTCCAGGAGTTGCAAGTAGTTTCTGGTGTTTGTAGCCTACTGGAGGCCGTGGACAGCGCTGACCGTAGGGGTGGGCTGTGATGCGGTAGGTACGTGGCACGGTGTACCGAATACCCGTTAGGTATCTCGGGAACCCTGTTCACATCGTTTGGGGCTGTGAGCGAAACCTCGACCGGATCTCCTCATGGATGGAACCCGAATAGGCGATAAACCTGGACTAGAGACTTAGGTGATTAGGTAGGTCATGGCCGACACCCACGTTGCGCTTCCGCTTGAAGGTTGCCGAGTACATGTCGTGTAAACGACGGTAAGTGGTGAGAGCGTGTATGAAGAAGTACACCCCTGCAGGGTTATCATGATATATTCGAATAGCCGCGTCCGCGGTAAAGGACTACTTGGTTGCCTATACAGTTCATAGACAAGTAAATGGAAACTACTAAAAGCCTCAAGATAAGTGTGAGTGCCGAGGATGGCTCTTCCGTAGGAAGACGGAGGTGGACCCTCGGTAGTGTATTGAAGTGGTGAGTAGTGGACTCGTGTGCGCAAAACCATTTCAAGTTGGAGTCTCGTAGGATAGCCTAGCCAAGAGTCAAAGCTGGCTTGCTGCAATAACTCCTCCAACCCTTCTTGATAATGTGCATGTATGTAGGATCTGATGTAAGTCTTGCTGAGTACCTTTGTACTCATGTTGCTATAATTTACATTTTTACAGAAGACGCTGCAACCCCTTCTGATGGGTTCTTCGTAGACGTTGACATCAATGAGTAGGCTAAGGCCCAGGTGGTGATCCTGAGCTTGTGAAGGACCACATAGTATAGCTAGGCTCTCCAAGCCTCTTTTATTTTACTAGTTGTCTGTACTCAGACAAGTTACTTCCGCTGCTGGTTTGTATGACTGTATGACTTGAATGCTGGGTCGTGTGACCCGTACCTATGTGTATGTTATGTATGGCTCTCTGAGCCTTAAATAAAGTACTTGTGTCGTAGAGTCATGTTGTGATGCCTTGTTGTATTTGCACATATCGAGCATATTGTGTGTATGATTGAAATGCTTGGTATGTGTGGGATCTGACTATCTAGTTGTTTATCTTTAGTAGCCTCTCTTACCGGGAAATGTCTCCTAGTGTTACCACTGAGCCATGGTAGCTTGCTACTGCTCTGGAACACTTAGGCTGGCCGGCATGTGTCCTTCTTCGTTCCTGTGTCTGTCCCTTCGGGGAAATGTCACGCATTGAGTACCGGAGTCCTGTTAGCCCGCTACAGCCCGGTTTACCGGAGTCCTGCTAGCCCAGTGCTACAGCCCGGACCCACTTGCTGATGACCGACACGTTCGAAGCTGGGTCATGGATGCCTGTCCCTGTAAGTCTGTGCCACTTTGGGTATACGACTAGTCATGTCAGCCCGGGCTCCTTATCATATGGATGCTAGCGACACTATCATATACGTGAGCCAAAAGGCGCAAACGGTCCCGGGCAAAGGTAAGGCGACACCCGTGGGGATACCGTGCGTGAGGCCGCAAAGTGATATGAGGTGTTACAGGCTAGATCGATGTGACATCGAGTGCGGGTCCTGACAAGATATTTATGCACATCCTTGTTTTCAGGCCTTTCCAAAGTAGTTCACTAATGATTACCTCTCAAACCACCTCTATGGTCAGGAGGTGAGGAAGGTTTTCATACAACACCCACGGTTCAATAATGAAGTGTTCCTGAAGAGGACGAAGGATGGACAGCCAATCATCCACAAGCATTGGCCTAAAGTTGCAAAGACCTTCAGCATCAATGAAGGCTCAATATTCGCCTTCTGCTTCAGCAGTTTTCCCGATGAGATGCATCTGTCTATATACCATCTATGATGCTAATTTCAAAAGGTCATGTGAAACTTGGTGCTAGTGCAGTTGTGTAATGGGGTAGCTGATTGCTGAAGCTATCATGTTGTACTCTGATGTATTTCAATTATGAAATCCTGCTTCCTTAATATGGGAATGAAATATATTATGTGTTTAATATGAATGTCAATTAGATTAATTAATTGATTATTAATAATAGGGCAATCAGCCTGCTAATGGTGAATTAGCCTGCTAATTGGTTTTTGCTATTGCAAAAGATTATTGAGAAAATACCGCGAGCGATGACCTAAGGCAACGCACACGACTTCTAGGAATAAACTGTGTTGGATCGATGAACAATTACACACGACATTCTCTTCAATATTGTTTGCATTAGGCTACCTCGTGCAAATGTTTACCGCATAAAAACTGTGTGTGATGGATAGTCTTTGCCACATAGTTTCTTCTACGCACCCTGTGTGATGCATTCGATAACGCAAATGATAAATTTTTTTAATATTGTGTGTGATGGGAACGCCATCACAGACGATTTAACGGGGGAAATTCTGTATGATGTACCTACGAACGGAAACGTTTTCCTTGCAGCGACTATGTGGGATGTATACACGAATAGAAACGTTTCTCGAGGACTGACTGTGTGGGATGTACTTACGACCGGAAATGATTTCGCCTGTATAATTGTATTTTTTGAGCACTAGTGTATGTATAACCATATTTGGTCGCTCGCCGGTCGCACACGACCTCATTTTGCCGAGCGTGTGTGCCAGAAGGGCATATCCCTGACGATTTCTGGGTTGTGTGGGAAGGACCCCCTAATCACCCACACTCACTAGGCGACGGTTCCAAATGCAATCGCAGAAAGGGGTTTTAAACCATTTGTATAGCACCGATGCGTACCAGTGATCTCACTTACCTCCACTACAAAAAAAAGACACATCCGTGACATTTTGGGCCGAACGAAATTTTTTCCTGTCTTACTTATGACACTTCTATGACGATAATTGTGACAAAACCCGGTATCATCCTCGATGTGGTGGGCTCCTACTTCTATGACAAAAAATCATGACAAAAAATTGGCTTTTTGTCCTGGGCGGGCCGGAGACGCAGCTGCATGACATTCTTTGGGTTGTCCATGACGGAAAAACCGTGGTAGAAGCGAGGGCGAGGAAAATATCGGGGAGGTCCTGGTTATGGTGGGTGGTCGGGGGCCAAGCGATGCGCGTTTCTCTCGTACCGTAAGCACGTGGGTGCAAGGTGTTGGGCTCTAACTGAAACCGAGCAAGGCATTGGGCTCTAACTGAACCTGAGCGATTGCATTAGCTACATTACTGAACCCAAGTGATTCCTTTGCTACTGCTGCTAACTGAAGCAGATCGAACCCTGCTGCCTCCTTCCCTTGATGAACAGTGAGCGTTGTTGGGGGGGTGGGTTGGATGAACAATTCCCAGTGGGGCTGGATGGATAGGACCCCGTGGTGTTGCCTCTGGATGAACAAGACCCCGATCGAGCCGGTTGGGGGTGGATGAATAGGATCCCGTGGAGGGCTGGATGAACAGGACGACCCGTGGAGGGCTGGATGAACAGTAGCTGGTGGAGGGTTGGATGAACAGTAGCGCGTTGAGGGGGCTGGTTGAACTGTAGCTGGTGGAGTAGCGCGCGGTGGAGGCTGGATGAACAGGAGCCCGTGGATGAACAGTCGCAGGTGCAGGCTAGAGGAGGTCGACGGTGGAGATGAACAATATCCCGTGGAGTCCCGTTTTGCGGTACGCCACACCCCTCCCGATGAACAGGACCCCCATTTCGACCGTAGCGCTCCAACACAAGTCTGTTTCCTCCGTTTTGCGGTACGCCACGCCCCTCCCGATCAACAGGACCCCGTTTCGACCGTAGGAGGTCCAACAGAAGTCTGTTTCCTCCGTTTTGCAGTACGCCAGACCCCTCCTGATGCACAGGATCCCGTTTTGAACGTGGCTGGTCAAACACAAGGCCATTTCCTCTATTCTGCAGTACGCCAGGCCTCGTTTCCATCGGCTGTTCCATCCAAACCGGTTGGCTCCCACGCGTTCGGTTGCCTCCCGATGAACACAATGCATTCCGTTGCCTCCCCATGAACACGACGACGACACAGTTTCTCTGTTCTGACCCAGCCATGTACACGAGCCCTGGCCGTACATATGCGCGAGTAGGCGTTCGAGACCCTGCCCGCATGTACGTACGTGGCCGTATTTTCTTTCTTGCACCCTGGCCATTGTACGTACATGTACATGCTACGTACGCGCCTCTACTACGACACATGCATGCCTCTACATCGACCAGTATGTACATACACGTTTGCGACCAGAATGATAACGCTACGTACGCTTCGACCAAGTGGGTCCTGACTCAGGCACTTCCTTGCGTGCGAAGATGTAGCTGGCGGGTCCCAGCAGTTAGGGGGGCGAATCATTTTTTTGCCCGTAATATGGACGCACTTCCTTGCGTGCGAAGATGTAGCTGGTGGGTCCCAGCAATCAGGGGGGCGAATCATTTTTTTGCCCGTAATATGGACGCACTTCCTTGCGTGCGAAGATGTAGCTGGTGGGTCCCAGCAGTCAGGGGGGAAATGTTTTTTCGTGAAATACGGTGGTCTGTCCGGTGGGTCCCTGTTGTAAGGTGGAGGAATAATTATTTTGTGCGTAATAAGGAGGCACTTCCTTGTGGCCATCATGGACCCTGCTGTCAGCCTCTCCACGTATAGTACGCTTCCAATGGAAGTCGTTCCTTGACCACGTTGACCATGCCGCACCGAGAGCACTAGGGCGGTGGACGAAGTCGAGGCCTAGGAAGGGGACGGCGCGGATCTGGGGAAGACGCAATAGTGGAAGCCCGCGCGGAGAGGAGTACAAGGGTTCCCTGGTTCGGCTGCGGTGTGGGGCTGCCATCGCCGCAGAATAACAGGGGGTGTGGGTGAGTAGAGGGATGCCCTGGCCAGCGGTGGGAGTAGTAGGGGGCGGTGAGGCCTGCGCGGCAGCACAGCCGGCCACGGTAGGCGGGAGCAGGCGGTCCCACCGGCGCTGGATTTGGTGGCTAGAGGAAGAAGATCAGAGATTAAAGAAACACGACGGCCGTTGGATTGACATCCAATGGTTACGTCTGCTCGAATCGTTTGTTGACTTAATAGGCCCACAAGTCAGACCATTCCCTCTTTTTTTTTAAAATTTTATATATAGCTCATTGCAACTTCTTATGCAATTTATTGCAATCCATTTTTTGTTGGCCAGGGCCAGCGTTAAAAATTTAAACAAAATTTCACATATTTATGTGGGTTCCAAACTATTTTTAATACCGAAATGTCGAGCCAGATTTAAAGTACTTTGAAGATATATTTAAATTAGGTTAAAGCCCAATGAAATAGGAATCTTAAAATGTGAAAAAAATCAGAAATTATAAAGTAATTGCCAATTTGTCACATGTTTTTATATTTACAACCCATTTCATATTACTTTCAAGATTTGCAGGCCTCTTGAAAGAGTTGCAGCCCATCAGGGCGTAGAAAAATAAGTAGGCCTGGATTGGGTATTCTTCAGAAAAAATAAACTGGGCTCATTTTCACAAAGAAAAAATAGCTGGGCTGGTCATACGGTGAACATAAAATATAAGCCTAGGCTAGATGGGCCACAGGCCAGTTCAAACCCTGCTCCATCTCAATAATAACAAAAGAAATAGTGCTCGAGCAGCTACGTCCCAGGTGTCAGCCGATCTTGTGATGTTCTCTTGTCTATTGACTATATACACTCACAATGTCGTGGGTCCCAGATGTCAGGAAACCACTAGGAGGAAGCATTTTGTTTTTCCATACACTGACATGGTGGGCCCGTACTGTCATCTTCTCCACGTACTTCTACCGATTCTTGTTGTTTGTTGACCATGTTGACAACACGAGAGGGCGGCACCGCGGCGAGCACAACAAAGTGCGCGGAGGACGACATCGAGGCCTCGGACGTCGGTGTTAATGATTTAGGAGACGATGGGGCGGAAATGCATGCGCTGAGGCGCAGCCAGCCGTGGGAGGCGGAAGCAGGCGGCCCCACCGGCCCTGGTTTGGTTTTGGCGGCTGGAGGAAAATAGGACTGAAGAAACACGACATACTGTAAAAGCAGCAGGAGTACTTAACAACCTTAACTGAAACCAGCAGGGGCACTTAACAACCATAGCAGAAAGCAGTATGAGTACTTATACAGGTTCAACCGTACAAAGCACGCATCGAACAATGCTACTTTGCCTACAGATAACCAAGGGTGAGGCCGCAAGCCCCAGGACAAGTTCCAGGCGCCACCTCGTGCATCCACAACCTTCTGAAAGTGGCTTCATCTTGCAATGTGGTCAATAAATAGGATATTCGCTTTAGAGCCATGGAAAAGCAGGAACATAATCTTCTGCCTATTCTCCAAGATGGACGGGCCTTCATTGTTTGAGACCACCCATGAATAAGTATCTTTTCACCTTCAAGGGGAATGGAGTAGGTCAACATAAACATCATGTTGTGACCAAGCGCAAGTCTGACCCGACCATGGTCAGGCATCTGTATAGGAACAATAGAACTGGGCAGTTTCTGTTTCAAGAAGATCACATCTTTAAAACTATGTATAAGCAATAGTTTATGAACAACATATATAATAGAAAACAGCTCGTACCATAAGTTTCTCGACACAGTTGGACCTGTTCAACGAGTGTAGCAGTGGCACACATATCCCACGTTAGACAGAATAGGTGGATTAAGAAGTAATCAAGGCAACAAGAAAGAACCAGATACAAAACTAACATGGATGAACAATTGGAACGACATCAGGGTGGAAGATCGCAGTGAAGATGAGACCAGGTTCTGCTATTTCCATCAACATTCATGAGCCAACTTTCAGTCTGTAACATCTAAGAAAGTTTATCCAAGTTCGGCCATAAAAAAGCAGCGATCTTCTTGGTTCCTGAACCCAACTCGGAACTTATATCCATGGCTCGTCTTCAATGTGACCATTAAACTGGTGTATTCAGTTATGGCAAGGCCGAGCATCTTGAGTACATGTGTTCTGGCAGAGCAAATAATGCACTACAGGAAAAATAATATGAGAACACAATGTATCCCCTATCCAAATCTAGAAATAATTTCCTCCTTCACGTCAGTGTTCACCATCGTACTAGTAGTATCTTTTATCCAAATATAGCAATCCAAATTTCCAAATTATTTGACAGCATGTTCAAAAAACCTCACCCTCCCAGATAGAAAAGAGGATTCTAGGAACATACTATGCCTGTTTTAAAATCCCGTGTTAGGATGAGAAGTACAAGTATGGTGTCTTGCCGAGGGCACAGAAACCTGTGGGCTCCTCGCACTTTGGGCACTGCAAATGAAACACACTAGATACAGTAGGAAGAAAAATGCATCAACGGCGGCGGCTGCCATCCTAGGATTACCCTCGACCAAGGGACTTGGATTTATCGGGGATGGATGAAGAATTCGTACCTGGTTCTCCATGGGAAAACCCTATGCAATCGCCGAGAGGGGTTTTTCTCTAAACAAGCAGACGAGGGAGAAGGGGATTCAGGCCTAGTGAAATATTGCCACTTCGTCCGTCCAGCTTACTGATACGTCTTCGTCGTATCTAGATTTTTGATTGTTCCATTCCAATATTATTCAACTTTCGTGTACTTTTGGCAACTTTTTATACTATTTTTGGGACTAACATATTGATCCAGTGCCCAGTGCTAGTTCCTGTTTGTTACATGTTTTATGTTTCGCAGAAACCCAATATCAAATGGAGTCCAAAGGGATAAAAACGGAAGGCGATCATTTTTGGAATATTTATGATTTTTGGGAAGAAAAACCAATGTGAGACGATGCTCTAGGGGGGCCACGAGGCAGGGGGGCGTGCCCCAGGGGGGCAAGCGCGCTCCTGACCCTCGTGGGCAACCCGTAAGGTGGTTTACGCTCTTCTTTTGCCGCAAGAAAGCTAATTTTCAGAGAAAAATCTGGGCGAAGGTTTCAATCCAATCGGAGTTACGGATCTCCGGATATATAAGAAACGGTGAAAGGGCAGAATCCGGTAACGCAGAAACAGAGCGAGAGAGAGAGAGATAGATCCAATCTCAGAGGTGATCTCGCCCCTCCCACGCCATGGGAGCCAAGGACCAGAGGGGAAAGCCTTCTCCCATCTAGGGAGGAGGTCATGGAAGAAGAAGAAGAATAAGAAGGAGGGCTCTCTCCCCCTTGCTTCCGATGGCGCTGGAACGCTGCCGGGGGCCATCATCATCACCGCAATCTACACAAACACCTCCATCTTCACCAACATCTCCATCACCTTCCCCCATCTATATTCAGCGGTCCACTCTCCCGCAACCCGTTGTACCCTCTACTTGAACATGGTGCTTTGTGCTTCATATTATTATCCAATGATGTGTTGCCATCCTATGATGTCTGAGTAGATTTTCGTTGTCCTACCGTTGATTGATGAATTGCTATGATTGGTTTAATTTGCTTGTGGTTATGTTGCTGTCCTATTGTGCCCTCTGTGTCATGCAAGCGTGAGGGATTCCCGCTGTAGGGTGTTGCAATACGTTCATGATTCGCTTATAGTGGGTTGCTTGAGTGACAGAAGCATACACCCGAGTAAGGGGGTTGTGGCGTATGGGATGAAGGGGACTTGATGCTTTAATGCTATGGTTGGGTTTTACCTTAATGATCTTTAGTAGTTGCGGATGCTTGCTAGAGTTCCAATCATAAGTGCATATGATCCAAGAAGAGAAAGTATGTTAGCTTATGCCTCTCCCACATAAAACTTGCTATCGGTCTAGTAAAGTAGTCAATTGCTTAGGGACAATTTCACAACTCCTACCACCACTTTTCCACACTCGCTATATTTACTTTATTGCTTCTTTATCTAAACAACCCCTTGTTTATATTTACGTGCTCTTTATTATCTTGCAAACCTATCCTGTCATACCTACAAAGTACTTCTAGTTTCATACTTGTTTTAGGTAAAGCAAACGTTAAGCGTGCGTAGAGTTGTATCGGTGGTCGATAGAACTTGAGGGAATATTGGTTCTACCTTTAGCTCCTTGTTGGGTTCGACACTCTTACTTATCGAAAGAGGCTACAATTGATCCCCTACACTTGTGGGTTATCAAGACCTTTTTCTGGCACCGTCACCGGGGAGTCATAGCGTGGGGTGAATATTCTTGTGTGTGCTTGTTTGCTTTATCACTAAGTAATTTTTATTTGTTGTTCTAAGTCGTTCTCTATCTTTAGTTATGGATATGGAACACGAAATACAAAAAATAGGTGTACTTGCTACTCATGGAGATGGGGAACCTCCTAAAACCCTCGATGCTAGTTATGTGAAAGATATTATGTACTACTTTGATAATCCTGAGAAAACCTCATTCAATTATGTTATGGGAGACACGTTGGATCAACGTGAATACTTTAGGGATTACCGCTAAGGGGAAACTATCATGGGATCAAATTCATATGTTGCATAGGTATGCTCGGGAACTATGCTAGAGATATGATTATACTTGTTGCTCTAGGATGAAGGCTCCACACCTTCCCTTTTCATGCAAATTCAATGATAATAAAACCTTGGCTTCTTATGCTAATGGTATATATGATTACTATGATGTGGAACAAATAGAAGAATTCGTTGCTTTTATGGGTGCTTATGAAATTGAATCTTTGTTTAAAGAGTGTGAAAATCTTGATGATGCTGTTTACATACCTGAAAATTATGCTATACTTAAATATTGCTATGAGAATTATGAATTCAGTTCCGATATTGATGCATTTATTGAGGAAGTCTCCACTATCCAAGAAGAGACTAATATTTTGCAGGAGTCTATGGAAGAAGAAATTGTGAGCTCATTGGATGAAAAAGATGATGAGGAGAGCGAAGAACAAAAGGAGGAAGAGCGGATTAGCTACCCGTGCCCACCTTCTAATGAGAGTAACTCTTCAACTCATACATTGTTTAATTCCCCTTCGTGCTTACCGAAGGATGATTGCTATGATGATTGCTATGATTCCGTTGATTCTCTTGAAATATCCCTTTTGATGATGCTTGCTATGCTTGTGGCCAAGATGCCAATATGAATTATGCTTATGGAGATGATCTCGCTATAGTTCCTTATGTTAAACATGAAATTGTTGCTATTGCACCCACACATGGTAGTCCTATTATCTTTTTGAATTCTCCCGACTACAGTATATCAGAGAAGTTTGCCCTTATTTAGGATTACATTGATGGGTTGCGTTTTACTACTACACATGATGATTTTGATAGATATAATATGCATGTGCTTGCTGCTCCTACTTGCAATTATTATGAGAGAGGAACTATATCTCCACCTCTCTATGTTTCCAATACGATAAAATTGCAAGAAACTGCTTATACTATGTGTCGATGTCAAAACCGGCGGATCTCGGGTAGGGGGTCCCGAACTGTGCGTCTAGGCGGATGGTAACAGGAGACGAGGGACACAATGTTTTTACCCAGGTTCGGGCCCTCTTGATGGAGGTAAAACCCTACGTCCTGCTTGATTAATATTGACGATGTGGGTTACAAGAGTAGATCTACCACGAGATCAAGGAGGCTAAACCCTAGAAGCTATCCTATGGTATGATTGTTGTTCGTCCTATGGACTAAAGCCAACTGGTTTATATAGACACCGGAGAGGGCTAGGGTTACACAGAGTCAGTTACAATGGTAGGGGATCTACATATCCGTATCGCCAAGCTTGCCTTCCACGCCAAGGAAAGTCCCATCCAGACACGGGACAAAGTCTTCAATCTTGTATCTTCATAGTCTTGGAGTCCGGCCGGTGATGGTAGTTCGGCTATCGGGACACCCCCTAGTCCGGGACTCCCTCAGTAGCCCCTGAACCAGGCTTCAATGACGACGAGTCCGGCGCGCATGTTATCTTCGGCATTGCAAGGCGGGTTCCTCCTCCGAATAATTTATAGAAGATTGTGAACACCAGGATAGTGTCCGGCTCTGCAAAATAAATTCCACATACAACCGTAGAGAGAATAATATTACACAAGTTCAATCTGCTGACGTATTTTGTGGCGTAACGTCACACCACTACCAAGCCTTCAAATTGTTTTTATTGTTCCATCTCAGCGCATTTAGCGAGGCGGTTTCCTTGGCACGTCTTGTCGAAGCAGAGATCGTGTTCCCCTTATACTGGGATTCCCATCAATACGGACATGGGTAACCCAACCGCGCCATTGATTGCGGCTCTTGGGAGATAAGCGAGTTTTATCAGGCCGGTGGGGACGCATGTTTCCGTCCGCCCATATAAGGGGATAAAGATCCAACCTTTTTACCTGCGCCTTCTTCCTCCTTGGCTTATCCATCTCTGCGAACTCGAGCTCTAGCGCCCAAGCCCGCACATCTCACCTCAACCTTCTCCAAATATGTCCGGATCGGGAGGCAAGTGGATGGCCTCCTCCGTTACGGAGGGGCATATCCAGAAGCTGCGCAGCGCCGGATACTTGTCCAGCGACATCGCGCATCGGCTCCCCGACGAGGGAGAGCTCATCCCCACCCCTAGGCCCCATGAGAGGGTAGTATTCCTTCCCCATTTCCTTTGCGGACTGGGCTTCCCACTTCATCCCTTTGTCCTGGGGCTCATGTTCTACTACAGCCTAGATTTCCATGATCTGGCCCTGAATTTTATCCTCAACATCTCGGCGTTTATCGTCGTGTGCGAGGCCTTCCTCTGCATCCAGCCCCACTTCGGCTTGTGGCTCAAGACCTTCAGTGTCAAGTCGAAGGTTGTGAAGGGCAGCCAAGCGGAATGCGGAGGCGCCATGGTGGGCAGGATGTCCCACGTTACGTGGCTGGAGGGTACTTTCGTGGAAACCATTAAGGGGTGGCAATCGGGGTGGTTCTACATCACCGAGCCGCGTGACCCTGATTGGGCAGCGGCCCCCGAATTCAGATCCGGCATCCCCACATGGCTCATCTCCTGGAAAGAGAGCGGCCGGATTTGGGGCGATCCGGAGGAGCTGACCGGACTCCAAGCCTGCATCCAAAAGCTGGTGGACAAGAAGCTCAAGCTTGTCAACGTAGTCCAGGTCATGCTCATCCGCTAGATTCTCCCGTGCCAACGACGGGGCTTCAATATGTGGGAGTTCGATCCGGCGTAGCACCAGACTTTGAATGGGCTCTTCGACACTACGTATGAAGAGGTCTGGAAGGTGCTATTCAAGGGCGCCGAGGCTCCCGCATCCGCTACCGAAGATCGCAGATTCAGCTCGCAGCGTCCAGCTGACGAGGTAAGTGATATTGTCCTTTACGGGACGCTTGTTATTCATAGTTTGACTCTATGCGGGATCTAAACTCCCTTTCCTTTGACAGGACTGGCTGAAGAAGGCCGCACAAGCTATCTGTCCAGCCCCATTGCCAGAGGACCCAGCTGACGCCCGCCTAACGGGGCTGCTGGCTCTGGCACCCCACGTGGTGCCGGAGAAGAAGGCCAAGAAGAAGGCCACGGGGACTCGGAAGAGTTCCCGTTTTCAGGTGCTATCGGACGATGAATCCGAGGCCGACTCCTCCCACCAAGGCGAGGAGGAGAAGAAGAAGGCCTCTCCCCCAGCGGGGGGAGGGAAGAAAAGGAAGGCCTCCCCAACAAGGGAGGCCGAAGGGTCCAAGAGGGGAAAAACTCTTCCCCCGGACTGTTCCGCCAACGCCAGTGACGACGACGAGGACTATCCTCCAAGGGCAAGCCTCTGGCGAGATCGTAAGTATTCGTACTCCCGAATAACTTCAAGGTTTTCGTTTTCTGCCACACTATGTCTTTCTAATGCTGCATACAACCCTGCAGTCCGCCTAAGGATGATCTCCCCACTTCGTCGAGCGGGTCCTTAGGGGTGTCGGATATGGATTCTCTTCCGACTGCCTCCACCCCCAGTGATGCGGACGATGCCGAGGTGGGATCCCAGGAAGGGACCCACCAGGAGGAGAGGGCCCCGGAGGTGTCGCAGGACAACCTCCTGGACTTTACACCGGACTCAGCCCCGGAACCCATAGTGGCTCCGGAGTCCGGCAGGCGACCCCTTCGTAAGAAGGGCAAGACTGCGACGCCGGCTGCCTCCGTCCAACCGGAGGTGCCGGATAATTTGCTGGAGGCGCTCAACGGCGCCTCCATCAAAGAGGAACACCGCACTGTTATGAGTGCGGTGATTCAGAAGGTTCAGCTCGCCAAGAGCGGGCTGACCGAAGCCTGCAGCAGCCTTCTAACAGGCTTTGAGGTAAGAATTTCAATATATGTAAAATGGTACCGCATAGACAGTAGCCCCTGATGCTTGGTTCGGTGTTCGGAAAGAAAAGTCGGACTGACGATCTTTAGAAAGATAAACGCAGGAGTCATGAAAATATGTCAATATGGGATTGCAGGCTGTGCTGCTGACCTCTGCCGCACTGACTGCGGAGGTCAATACTTTGAAGGAAAACCTCGAACGGTCCGAGAACGAGCTCGGCCATGCCAAGAAGCAGCTCGAGAAAAAAGAAGGTGAGTAATACCTTATGAAAATTGTACCTTACAGAAAAGGATTTGGTTGCAAGAAAAATGACAAGGATAACTGGGGTATTGCAGGGGCCACTAACGAGGTGGCGACCCTGAAGGAGGCGGTGGCCGCGGCCGAATGCAATGCGGCTGCAGAGCGCACCGAGCGAGAGAAACAGGAGGCGCGGGTGGCGGAGGTACAACAAGAGCTCCAGGATCTCGTGAAGAAACACGAGAGCCTGGAGCGTGACTCGAAGACTCGAGAGTCTGAGCTTGCAACGGCTCTTGAGAGTGCCAAAGCCGCTAAGGCCGAAGCCTACAAGGCCCTCCAGGAGATAGAGGCGGTAAAGAAAATAGCAGCGGGTAAGGCATTTTTCATGCAAAGTAAGCTTGTGAGTGTTAATTACCTGTCGCTTACCCGAATTCGGAGCTCTCCAGGAGCGTTCGCAGATCTTCCTCGCAGCGTGTCCGATGCTGCCGCATTCTACCGGACCGAGGAGGGGAGCTCGACGGAGAAGGTCTTCTGGTCTCAGTATGCTGAGGCTGAACATCCGGTGCCCCTTAGCGACCAGCTGACGCAGCTAGTCGAGCTCCACAAGGCGGCCGAATAGGCCATGAAGGGCCTCATAGTTCGGCTGTGGCCTAAGGAGGCTATACTTGGGAGCTACTTCGGCCTGGTGCGGCGGCTGGTGGACGCGTGCCCGTGGGTTGAAGTTATCAAGCACTCCGCCTGTATCGAGGGTGCGCGTCAGGCCCTTGCCTGCGCAAAGGTGCACTGGGGCAAGATGGATGCCCAGAAGCTTGTGACGGACCCCCCACCAAAGGGCAAGGAGCATCGCATGCCCGAGATGTATTATAGGAGTGTGTTGAAGGGCGCCCGCATTATTGCGGGTGAGTGCTCCAAAGAAGAAGTTTTTGAGTAGACTCCCGTTTTGTTATCCTGTGCGCTGAAAACTAAGTTCATATGCGCGAAGCAACACTTGTTAATTTAAAATATTACCTTCTGTACGGTTGTTTATCAAATTTGAGAGATGGCAAGTCGTCGGCTTCAGCCCCCATGCCACGAGTGCTGGGGTGTTCGGGATAAATTTGGGCACTCTTGTTCCCATATTTGGGTCCATCGAGGGAGGCGCTCAACACAACGAACAAGGAAACCGGACTTATAATGCTTGAACACTCTCACTTAGCCATAGAATTCTATAATTTTAAATTTCGACGAAGCCCCTAGTTTTCGGAAGGCCGAATTTGGGGCGCTATCCACGCCTTGGCCGGACAGAATCCGGCTCCTCGCTCGAAGCGGCATAAGTCTTTAGGGACTCGCAAAGAACCTCTCGAACAGCGACCAGCTCTCGCCTCATCATGACGGTCAGTTTTAGCTTTCTCCACTAAGGCGTTAACCCAACTCAACTGGGGCGCAATCGCAGTGGTTCTCCCAGTGCTACCTTAGCCGATAAAACGGAACGTAAGGTACCAAAACATGGGAGCCGGGCAAACCCAACTATTGACCCAAGAACATGATTCGGAGCCGATGCATATAATGCTATAAGTTCGGGGTGCCGCACTTGTGAAAGTGTTCGGACTTATCACACCATAACGCGGGAAACATAAGCCCCTGGTGTATTTAGCCGTACCAAAACGTACGGATGCAACAGGTCATAGATGAACATATGTGTAAGAAAGAAATGCAATTAGAAGCAAAAATGTGCTGCATTGCTTTATTCAATAAAAATTGTTGTAAGTGCAGGACGATACAAGTGGTGCGGTAAGAAAGGGATGGGACTGTTTAACATGTCCCCCTCTAGGGGTAGGCTACGGAATAATGCATAAAATAGATTTAATGCTCATGATGGAGACCACCTGGGTTTTCGTTGTAGCCTTTCTCCTTCCCTGGCTGTTGCATCGTGGGTTCGACATGTCTGCTGCCGGACAGGGCCTCTGACGAACGGAGTCCTGTAGGTAAAAATAAAAGGAAAAGAAAAAGAAACGACACACTTAAGAGCCCCTGGTGCGGTTAAGCCGCAGTCTAGGCTTATCGTGGTCGAGCCCCTTGCCCCCTGCCCATGGTATCTTCAGAGCGTAATGGAGTATGCGAAGGGTCTGTCTTAATGTTTTACAAGGGCTGGGGTTGGGGCCGCACTGCTACGCGTGCTCGGAATGTGCCAGGTGGTCGTGTTGTAGGTTACTCCGGGCACGCTTAGCTGTGTCCGGCCGCTTGGCAGCCGGACTCGAGAATTGCCTTAAAAGGCTGCTTTGTACTTCTGCCGCGAGAGCCGCTGTATGTTCCTCCGTTTGGAGGGAGTGTTCAGTGTTTCCGTTGACCGTGATGACTCCTCTAGGGCCTGGCATCTTGAGCTTGAGGTATGCGTAGTGCGGCACCGCGTTAAACTTTGAGAACGCGGTACGTCCAAGCAAGGCATGATAGCCGATGCGGAACGGGACTATGTCAAAGATTAACTCCTCGCTTCGGAAGTTATCCGGGGATCCGAAGACCACTTCCAGTGTAACTGAGTCTGTACAATTGGCTTCTACACCTAGTATGACGCCTTTAAAGGTCGTCTTGGTAGGTTTAATCCTTGAGGGGTCTATGCCCATTTTGCACGCCGTGTCCTGATAAAGCAGATTTAGGCTGCTGCCGCCGTCCATCAGGACTCTGGTGAGATGAAATCCATCGATGATTGGGTCTAGAACCAATGCGGTGAACCCACCATGGTGAATGCTGGTGGGGTGGTCCCTTCGGTCAAAGGTGATCGGGCAAGAGGACCATGGATTGAACTTCGGGGCAACTGGCTCCATCGCGTATACATCCCTGAGTGCACGCTTCCGCTCCCTTTTGGGTATGTGCGTGGCATATATCATGTTCACCGTCCGCACCTGTGGGGGGAAACCCTTTTGTCCTCTATTGTTCGGCAGTCGGGTCTCTTCCTCGTCGTCGCTATGTAGCCCCTTGTCACTGTTTTCGGCAATTAACTTGCCTACCTGCTTGAACACCCAACAGTCCCTATTGGTGTGGTTAGCTGGCTTTTCAGGGGTGCCATATATCTAGCACAAGCGGTCAAGAATTTGGTCCAAATTGGACGGACCCTGAGTTGTTCTTTTGAATGGCTTTTTCCTTGACCGGGTTTAGAGCCTCTGAATCCGGCATTGACTGCCGTATCCTCACTGTTATCGCTGTTAATGCGGCGTTTGTTTTTGTTGCGATGCGACCTGCCACTACGGTCCTTGATATCCGGACTGCCAGCATTTTTATCGAGGTTGTTGCTGCGTGCTAGCCAGCTGTCCTCACCCGCACAGAAGCGGGTCATGAGTGATGTAAGGGCTGCCATGGATTTCGGCTTTTCCTGTCCCAGGTGCCGGGCAAGCCACTCATCGCGGATGTTATGCTTGAAGGCCGCGAGGGCCTCGGCATCCGGACAGTCAACGATTTGGTTTTTCTTGGTTAAGAACCGTGTCCAGAATTGTCTGGCCGATTCGTCTGGCTGCTGAATTATGTGGCTTAGGTCATCTGCATCTGGTGGTCGCACGTATGTGCCTTGGAAGTTATCGAGGAATGCGGCTTCCAGGTCCTCCCAACTCCCGATTGACTCTGCTGGCAAGCTGTTAAGCCAGTGCCGGGCTGGTCCTTTAAGTTTGAGTGGGAGATATTTGATGGCGTGGAGATCGTCTCCGCAGGCCATGTGGATGTGGAGGAGATAGTCCTCGATCCAGACCGCGGGGTCTGTTGTGCCATCATAGGATTCAATATTGACGGGTTTAAACCCTTCTGGGATTTGATGATCCATTACCTCATCTGTGAAGCACAGTGGGTGTGCGGCGCCTCTGTACTGGGCGATATCGCGACGGAGCTCAAAAGAGCTTTGTCTGTTGTGTTCGGCCCGGCCGGACTTACTGTGTCCGGGGTGATGGTGATCGTCACGTATCGTGATGCGCCCACGTGATCCATAGATCGATCTTGATTGTCTTGCCTTATCCTCCAATATGTCGCGCAGGTCCGGAGTGTTCCCCTGTGGCCTTGTGCTTTTCGAGCGATGCCGGGGTACGGGTCTAGTGAAGGGCCTTGAGGCCTCTCTGTCGCGACCACGGGGTGGTCGATCAGCCGTATTGTCTCCTGGTGAAGCGGGATCATATGCCTCCACCTCTAATCGGGGGAGCAGCTTACGTTTGGGGTAGCTTTTGGAGGGGCGTTCGAGTTCATGCTTTTTGGCCGCGAGGAGTTCGGTCCATCTGTCAGCTAGCAGATCTTGATCAGCTCTAAGCTGCTGCTATTTTTTCTTGAGGCTGTTTGCCGTGGCCATAAGCCTGCGTTTGAAACGCTCCTGTTTGACGGGATCCTCAGGCATGACGAATTCGTCGTCGTCGAGGCTTGCCTCGTCTCCGGAGGGAGGCATATAGTCCTCTACCTCTTCTTCGGCCGCTCTCTCATGAGGGCTGGCGTCCCCCTCCTCCTGTGCTGGATCTTGCTGGAGTGGGTTGTCTTCGGCGCTATCTGGTGTATTATTGTCTCCGGTGCCGGGATCCTCATTCTTGCTATGGCGGGATTTAGAGCGGCGCCGCTGACGCCGGCGCTTGGGCTGTTTCTTGGAGGGGTCATCCTACGCTATTCCTTCGCCGTTCCCATCCTTTGGGATATCCACCATGTATATGTCGTATGAAGAGGTGGCTTTCCAGTGCCCGGTGGGCGCTGGTTCTTGGTCGTCTCCGGCATCGTCATCCATACCGTCGATGTCCTCAGAGTCGTAATCTAGCATGTCGGTTAGGTCGTCGACAGTGGCTACCAAGTGGGTGGTGGGTGGGCTCTGAATTTCTTCATCATCCGCATCCCAACCGTCCTGGCCGCAGTCCGGCCAGGCCTCTCCTGATAACGAGAGGTACTTTAACGAACTCAAGATGTCACCAAAAGGTGAGTGTTGAAAGATGTCCGCCGCGGTGAACTCCATGATCGGCGCCCAATCGGATTCGACTGGAGGGGGCGCGGGAGGTCCGGAGTCCGGCAAGGAGCCCGGCACCTCAGAGTCACGAGCTTCATGGGGGACAAGATCGGTGTTCAGCTCTATCGCCGTAGAGGTTGCAGCCCCCGAGGTGGTGTCTAGCCATCCATCCTTGGTCTGCGCAGCCGGCTCCGAGTCGAAGATCGGAGCGGGTTCGAGTGCGGCCTCCAGGGTATTGTCCGGCTGCAGAGCTAAATCATGCCCATCGTGACAGTAAGGCACGCTCGGCTGTGGCTCGAATCCGTCGAGGATCAAGTCCCCGCGGATGTCAGCCGTGAAGTTCAAGCTTCCAAATCTGACCTGACAGCCAGGGGCGTAGCCTTCGATCTGCTCCAGCTGGCCAAGCGAATTGGCCCGCAGTGCGAAGCCGCCGAATACGAAGATCTGTCCGGGGAGGATGGTCTCACCCTGGACTGCATCGTCGTTGATGATCGAAGAAGCCATCGAGCCTATCGGTGACGACATAGAGGAACTCTCAATGAAAGCACCAATGTTGGTGTCAAAACCGGCGGATCTCGGGTAGGGGGTCCCGAACTGTGCGTCTAGGCGGATGGTAACAGGAGACGAGGGACACGATGTTTTTACCCAGGTTCGGGCCCTCTTGATGGAGGTAAAACCCTACGTCCTGCTTGATTAATATTGATGATGTGGGTTACAAGAGTAGATCTACCACGAGATCAAGGAGGCTAAACCCTAGAAGCTAGTCTATGGTATGATTGTTGTTCGTCCTATGGACTAAAGCCATCCGGTTTATATAGACACCGGAGAGGGGGTTACACAGAGTCGGTTACAATGGTAGGAGATCTACATATCCGTATCACCAAGCTTGCCTTCCACGCCAAGGAAAGTCCCATCCGGACACGGGACGAAGTCTTCAATCTTGTATCTTCATAGTCTTGGAGTCCGGCCGATGATGGTAGTTTGCCTATCCGGACACCCCCTAGTCTGGGACTCCCTCACTATGCGTTGGCCTTTACTATGTGTGCATGAATTGCTCTTTTATGACATGCCGATGCATAGGAAGAGATTTAGACTTCGTTGTTGCTTGATATATGTTACTTTGTGCTCACTACTAAGTTACAAATCATTGTTAATTAAAATTGCCTTTGATATACCTTGGGATCCGGGTGGATTCATTACTTGAGCACTTTATGCCTAGCTTAATGGCTTTAAAGAAAGCACTGCCAGGGAGACAACCCGGAAGTTTTAGAGAGTCATTTATTTCTGTTGAGTGCTTTTATAAAGTCTAGAAAAAAGAGGGGAACCCAAAACTTTTCAAAAAGGAAAGTGAAAGTGAGAGAGACAAGCATTGTTGAAGTGGGAGAGCTCCTTGAACTTTGTTCATGCTCATGAGAACTTTGTGAATCTTAATTACAGAAAATTTTCATCAAAAATAATTATCCCCTTGTACAATTCCATTGTATTATAAAAATAATGTGCCAAGGTTTGCCTTTAGGATGTTTACAATGCTTGTTGGTTTGTACGGTGCAGGACAGAAACTTTGGCTGTAGTGCACGATTTTACATTTTTTACTGGAATGTCAAACTGTTCTGATTCTTTTTGCACTGTCTTTCTGTACAAATTTTTTATTTTGCATAATTTATGTAGAATTTTTGGGGTACCATAAGTATGGTGAATGTTCAGATTTCTACAGACTGTTCTGTTTTGACAGATTCTGTTTTTGATGCATAGTTTACTTGTTTTGATGAAACTATCAATTTCTATCAGTGGATTAAGCCATGGAAAATCTATATTACAGTAGACACAATGCAAAAAAAATACGAATTGTTTTGCAACAGTACTTAGAGTAGTGATTTGCTTTATTATACTAATGGATCTTACCGAGTTTTCTGTTGAAGTTTTGTGTGGATGAAGTGTTTGATCGAGAAGGTCTCGATATGAGGAAAAGGACGAGAGGAAAGAGCTCAATCTTGGGGATGACCAAGGCACCCCAAGTAAATATTCAAGGAGACTCAAGCGTCTAAGCTTGGGGATGCCCCGGAAGGCATCCCCTCTTTCTTCAACAAGTATCGGTATGTTTTCGGATTCGTTTCGTTCATGCGATATGTGCAAGTCTTGGAGCGTATTTTGCATTTAGTTTTCATTTTTCTTTTATGCACCATGCTGTTATGAGATGGTCCTTTGTTGATTTATAGAATGCTCATTGCACTTCACTTAAATCTTTTGAGTATGGCTTTATAGAATGCTTCATGTGCTTCACTTATATCATTTGAAGTTTGGATTGCCTGTTTCTCTTCACATAGAAAACCGCCATTTGTTGAATGCTCTTTTGTTTCACTTATATTTGTTAGAGCATGGGCATATATTTTGTAGAAAGAATTAAACTCTCTTGCTTCACTTATATCAATTTAGAGAGATGACAGGAATTGGTCATTCACATGGTTAGTCATAAAATCCTACATAAACTTGTAGATCGCTGAATATGATATGTTTGATTCCTTGCAATAGTTTTGCGATATAAAGGTGGTGATATTAGTCATGCTAGTGGGTTGTTGTGGATTGTAGAAATACTTGTGTTGAAGTTTGTGATTCCCGTAGCATGCACGTATGGTGAACCGTTATGTAACGAAGTTGGAGCATGAGGTATTTATTGATTGTCTTCCTTATGAGTGGCGGTCGGGGACGAGCGATGGTCTTTTCCTACCAATCTATCCCCCTAGGAGCATGCGCGTAGTACTTTGTTTCAATGACTAATAGATTTTTGCAATAAGTATGTGAGTTCTTTATGACTAATGTTGAGTCCATGGATTATACGCACTCTCACCCTTCCATCATTGCTAGCCTCTTCGGTACCGTGAATTACCCTTTCTCACCTTGAGAGTTGGTGCAAACTTTGCCGGTGCATCCAAACCCCCGTGATACGATATGCTCTATCACACATAAGCCTCCTTATATCTTCCTCAAAACAGCCACCATGCCTACCTATCATGGCATTTCCATAGCCATTCCGAGATATATTGCCATGCAACCACCATTGTCATCATATACATGACTTGAGCATTCATTGTCATATTGCCTAGCATGATCGTAAGATAGCTAGCATGATGTTTTCATGGCTTGTCCGTTTTTTGATTTCATTGCTACGCTAGATCATTGCACATCCCGGTACACCGCTGGAGGCATTCATATAGAGTCATATCTTTGTTCTAGTATCGAGTTGTAATATTGAGTTGTAAGTAAATAAAAGTGTGATGATTATCACTATAGAGCATTGCCCCATAAAAAAATATAATAAAAATATATATAAAAAAGGAGAGGCCAAAGAAGCCTAAATAAAAAAAAGGGCCAAAGAAGCCCGCAAAAAAAGAAAAAGAAAAAAAGGGGCAATGTTACTATCCTTTTACCACACTTGTGCTTCAAAGTAGCACCATGTTCTTCATATAGAGAGTCTCTTGAGTTATCACTTTCATATACTAGTGGGAATTTTCATTATAGAACTTGGCTTGTATATTCCAACGATGGGCTTCCTCAAATGCCCTAGGTCTTCATGAGCAAGCAAGTTGGATGCACACCCACTTAGTTTCAGTTTGAGCTTTCATACACTTATAGCTCTTAGTGCATTCGTTGCATGGCAATCCCTACTCCTCGCATTGACATCAATTGATGGGCATCTCCATAGCCCGTTGATTAGCTGCGTCGATGTGAGACTTTCTCCGTTTTTGTCTTCTCCACACAACCTCCACCATCATACTCTATTCCACCTATAGTGCTATACCCATGGCTCACGCTCATGTATTGCGTGAAAGTTGAAAAGGTTTGAGAATGTCAAAAGTATGAAACAATTGCTTGGCTTGTCATCGGGGTTGTGCATGATTTGAATATTTTGTGTGATGAAGATGGAGCATATCCAGACTATATGATTTTGTAGGGATAACTTTCTTTGGCCATGTTGTTTTGAAAAGACATGATTGCTTTATTACTACGCTTGAAGTATTATCATTTTTATGTCAAACGATAGACTATTGCCTTGAATCACTCGTGTCTTAATATTCATGCCATGATTAGATACATGATCAAGATTATGCTAGGTAGCATTCCACATCAAAAATTATCTTTTTTATCATTTACCTACTCGAGGACGAGAAGGAATTAAGATTGGGATGCTAATACGTCTCCGTCGCATCTATAATTTTTGATTGTTCCATGCCAATATTATTCAACTTTCATATACTTTTGGCAACTTTTTATACTATTTTCGGGACTAACATATTGATCCAATGCCTAGTGCCAGTTCCTATTTGTTGCATGTTTTATGTTTCACAGTAACCCAATATCGAACGGAGTCCAAATGGGATAAAAACGGACGGAGGTCATTTTTGGAATATTTATGATTTTTGTGAAGAAAAACCAACGCGAGACGGTGCCCGAGGGGGCCACGAGGTAGTGGGCGCGCCCTAGGGGGACAGGCGCGCCCCTGACCCTCGTGGGCACCTCGTAAGGCAGTTGACGCTCTTCTTTTGCCGCAAGAAAGCTAATTTTTGGAGAAAATTTGGGCAAAGGTTTCAATCCAATCGGAGTTACGGATCTCCTAATATATAAGAAATGGCGAAAGGGCAGAATCCGGTAACGCGGAAACAGAGAGACAGAGAGATAGATCCAATCTCGGATGGGGTCTCACCCCTCCCACGCCATGGGAGCCAAGGACCAGAGGGGAAACCCTTCTCCCATCTAGGGAGGAGGTCAAGGAAGAAGAAGAAGAAGGGGGGCTCTCTCCCCCTTGCTTCCGGTGGCGCCGGAACGCTGCCGGGGGCCACCATCATCACTGCGATCTACACCAACACCCCCATCATCTTCACCAACGTCTCCATCACCTTCCCCCATCTATATTCAGCGGTCCACTCTCCCGTAACCCGCTGTACCCTCTACTTGAACATGGTGCTTTATGCTTCATATTATTATCCAATGATGTGTTGCCATCCTATGATGTCCGAGTAGATTTTCGTTGTCCTACCGTTGATTGATGAATTTCTATGTTTGGTTTAATTTGCTTGTGATTATGTTGTTGTCCTATTGTGCCCTCGGTCTCGCGCAAGCGGGAGGGATTCCCGTTGTAGGGTGTTGCAATACGTTCACAATTCTCTTATAGTGGGTTGCTTGAGTGACAGAAGCATAAACCTAAGTAAGGGGGGTTGTGGTGTACGGGATAAAGGGGACTTGATGCTTTAATGCTATGGTTGGGTTTTACCTTAATGATCTTTAGTAGTTGCGGATGCTTGCTAGAGTTCCAATCATAAGTGCATATGACCCAAGAAGAGATAGTATGTTAGCTTATGCCTCTCCCACATAAAACTTGCTATCGCTCTAGTAAAGTAGTCAATTGCTTAGGGACAATTTCACAACTCCTACCACCACTTATCCACACTCGCTATATTTACTTTATTGCTTCTTTATCTAAACAGCCCCTAGTTTATATTTATGTGCTCTTTATTATCTTGCAAACCTATCCCATCACACCTACAAAGTACTTCTAGTTTCATACTTGTTTTAGGTAAAGCAAACGTTAAGCGTGCGTAGAGTTGTATCGGTGGTCGATAGAACTTGAGGGAATATTTGTTCTACCTTTAGCTCCTCATTAGGTTTGACACTCTTACTTATCGAAAGAGGCTACAATTGATCCCCTACACTTGTGGGTTATCACTTACTGCTAAAGCTGGAGGAGAGGGGGTTGTGATTTGACGGCTCATTGGGCATTACTGCGGCGGTGGCACGTGGACCCCGTTGCCAGATGCCCCACATATCAGCGAAAGGAAGTAGAAAGACAGGAGTAACTAGTTACACATAAATATATTTTGGCAGAGAGATACTCCCTCTATAAAGAAATATAAAAATCTTTTATATCACAACTTTATACATAAGAAAAATCAAGGGGAATATATATAACATATATAATTATAAAAACAGAGTTTTTTAACACAATATAGAGGAGTTGGTGATGATGGTGTGCCTGCCATCCTGCAATATAGGCCATCTGATTTATATCTGACAGATAGGAAGGAAACTATGGCAATTTTGCAAAAAGGTACCCACACACCTCTCCACATTTGCAAATAAGGCCTTCCCTCATTCATCCTTTTATCTCACAAGATAAAATACTCATACAAATGCATCTTGATGTTACGTGCAACGCACAGGCATTATGGCGGTTCAGCTGAGAATATAATACTCAGACATGCTCACGGTTTTGGACTTTGGGCCGCAGGCCCACCCTGCATGTTTGGGGGCCCATGTGTTCTACCTTAGCGCTTTTCATATTGCAAGCGATCGGTACGGCGCTGGTTTTAGATGCTATCGCAAGGCGAATACACAAAATTGAATAAAGCACGACAACTATTGGAATGAAATCAAACGACAGTTCCTAACCAGCAATGAGAGTTGCAATTCTATCAATGATATACCATGTGATAAATAATACTATCGTACTACTTATACACACATGACACTTGTTTCACCATGCCAGATTATTACATCAAAACTCTCGAAGGATAGATCAGTTCGGCAGTTGCGTGCTGCTACTGAAGAATTTCAAAGTTGATTTAGACCAACTCTCCTTTTCGAGAAACTTCGATTTTGACATCATCCCCTACTGCAAAATATGATTTAGATTTGAACCTTGACCATCCTTTAGCATCAATCATCATGAGACCATCCTTTGTACTTACAGTATATTGAGCAGGTTCATTCACACCAAGGTTGCGCATGGTAAGAGAAACTTGGCCACGGTCGCCCGGATTGTTGAACGACTCCCTCATTGCTCTAGGAATTCTCTGTTTGCAAACAAGAAGACATACACAAACAGTTAGATCAACACAATGAATCATGTGAAACAACATGGAAATAAAAAAGAACGAAGCACTTGGGAGGCCAATGCTTACCAAGAAGGTGGACATGTTGGTTTTTGTAAAGACTTTGGTATATGAAGTGCAAACTATAGCCCAGTCTGTTGCCGGTGCAACTGCTCGTTCGCTTGCCGCTACACGGGCCGGAGCAGATGCAAGTGCAAGTGTTGGTGTAGGTGCCGAAGCCGTTGCTGGTACCCATGTTGGTGCGACTGGTAGTGCCGCTACTGTTGCTGTTGCCGGAGATGGTGCTCCTTGTAGAGCTAGTGCCGGTGTCGGAGCAGGTGCCGGTGTCGATGCCCGATACTCCGGTAGATCAGCCTGATCCGCTGACACGGTCGGCGCCCAATCCTCAGCTGGATCAGACAAAGCTGATGCCGTTGTCTGTGCTAGAGCAACTGCCGGTGCTTGATCCGTTGCTGAAGGTGGTACCGATGTGCGAGACAGCAGCGATCATGTCTGGTCTGCTATGATCGGGCTTTCTAACTTGACTAGGCTCCGTGACCGTGATCCAGTTTTTTCTTCATTTCTTTTAAACGTGAGAAGGAATAATTGTGGCATTTTTGTTAAACCAAACTGCAGTTCATCATAGGGATTCAGCTTGTACTCACACAATAGACTGATCCAATTTTTTCCAATAATATAAGTGATGGACAGTGCCTTCGTTACTGACAGGAAGAACTGAAACCTGCAAAAATAGCCATCGTAGAGCAAACCAAACGGTTTATTCTGTGATGAATGTCACATGGCAAAACCTGCATCGTAAAATTGCAGGAAAAGAAAGAAAACATGACATTAAATCAATAAGATTTAGACAGTAAATCAATAAGATTTAGACAGTAAATCAATAAGATTTACTTGATGTGACATGAGTGAATCCTTACCAGGAAATCACTATGTTGAAGTACTAAACAGAAGATTGATCGTCCAACTACGGGTGGCATGCAAGGCCCCGCCTACTCCCACAAGAAGGACAGTCCAAAGGTCGTGACAAATCATATGGACCGAACATCCATGGGACTAGGAATCCTGGTGGGTGCGATAAACCCTGCAATGCATACAGATATTGGAGTGTAACCATAATTGATAAACCGTCCTCACAAAAAAGATGATCTGGATACTTCAAAATATACAGACTGAATTGAGTGGACAGACATTAACATAGACTATTCTCAGGACTCACCACACACCAAAAGCGGCAGTACTAAACAATATAGGATTCACAAACACAAATCAAGTACTGAACAATAGTACTTACTACAGACAAGCAAAGTTGCACTAATTAAATTCTGCAGACTATTTCTTGCAACCGACCTACGGGATGAACCCCGCATAATTGACTAGGCCATGGACTTCGTGAGAGATGTCTAACTGCACCATCACCATCTCATGAACCTTGGAGAGTAGAGGTTTTGTCACAATTATCGTCATAGATGTCGCTGCAGAATAACAGGGGTGTGGGTGAGTAGAGGGATGGCCTGGCCAGCGGTGGGAGTAGTAGGGGGCGGTGAGGCCTCCGCAGCATCACAGTCGGCCCTAGCAGGCAGGAGCACGTGGCATGACTGGCGCTGCTTTGGGCGGCTAGAGAAAGAAGACCAGAGGTTGAAGAAGCACTATGGCCGTTGGATGGACATCGTACGGTCACTGGAGCTAGAATCGTTCATATTGACTAAGTTGACAAAGCCCTCCATCCCCATCAACTTAGTAGGCCCACAAGTCAGCCTCCCACTATGGTGGGTCCCAGCTGGCAGGGGGTATTCATTTTTTTGTGCGCAATAAGGAGGCACTTCCTTGCATGCGAAGATATATATAGCTGGTGGGTCCGACCTGTCAGTGGGGGGAACGTTTTTTTCGTGAAATACAGAGGCCCTTACGGTGGGTCCCAGATGTCAGGTGGAGGAATCATTATTTTGCACGTAATAAGGAGGCATTTCCTTGTGTGCGGCCGTGGACCCAGATGTTAGCGCTCTCCACGTACAGTCCACTTCCGATGGATGTCATTCGTTGACCAAGTTGACCACGCCACGCCGAGAGCACCATGGCGGTGGACGACGGCGAGGCCTATGAAGGGAACGACACAGAGGCGGGGAAGACACGGCAGTGGCTGCCCATGCGGTGGATAGTACGAGGGTTGAATGGTTCGGCTGTCGTCGCCAGAAAATAACAAGAGGTGTGGGTGAGTAGAGGGATAGACAGGCTAGGGATGCGAGTATGTTGGGGCCGTGAGGCCTGCTCGGCAGCACAACCAGCCACGGGAGGCGGGAGCAAACAGTTCTGATGGCGCTGGTTTGGGCGGCTGGAGCAGGAAGATCAGAGACTGAAGAAGCATGATTGCCGTTAGATTGACATCTAACAGTGTGACTCTAGTAGAGTCGATTGTTGACTAAGTTTCTTTTTTGAGAAACATTGTGTATGCATGAACTTAGTAGGCCCACAAGTCAGCCTCCAAATCTGTGGCAGACAACATAGAGCCCATTTGCAATTTTTATAATAATTTGCAGCCCATTTGCTAATTCTTAAGTAATTTATTACAGCCCATTTTATGCTGAGGACCACGGTCAAAAAGTTCAATCTTATTTTGCATATTTCAGTGGAGTCCGAACTATTGTAATCCCGAAATGATAAACATTTTTTTAAGAACCTATTGATTTGCCAAAAAATTGTTTTGTTTTTGTAAGCAAATAAGACGTGGGACAATTGAGTTGGTTTAAGGGAAAACCAGTGGTAAAAAATCAGCGTTGGGAGGGAAAACAACAACAAAAATAAGGATGTAAATATGAAAAGGGAATTTATGTATTTTCAATATAATGATACATGTATGTGAACTAGTAAAACTATAGGTAGAGATTAGAAAACGGATGTAGGACATGCGTTTCAAGAGGAAAAGAGAACTAGGCTGTGTGTTTGATTCGGTAAAAAAACTGTCTGCGGATGTTGTAAGACAAAATATAAGTAACGCTAGCGGGCCAGAGGCTAGTAGATACCTGTTGGATCTTTGTACCCTGTTGTCGTCATGGGTTTGGCCTGTTAAAAACAAAACCAAGCCTGGGCAGTCCACAACCCAGTTGAAACTTGCTCGACAGAAAAAACAATAAACCTGCTCAATAAATGAGAGAATTCTACAAGTACAGAATGATAACTGGGATGCATCAAGGATATTGTTTTTTCATCGTGATAATAAGTGCATGCACTTGTTTTAAAAAATTGGAGAACTGGGAATTCAAAAGGGCAGGTGCTTATGCTACCCATCAAATAAAAATCAGGTGCCTGAAAATTCATTTCGAAACAAATGATTTAGCTTTATGTCCACGCCGACCCTCGGCATGATGGTTGGAAGCAAATGCCAAGTTCATACCGAAAGATCGTTAACAACAATACCAACTTGCGGACGACAAGGTAGTACAAGTACCAATACCAAACTAACTTATAATCTTTTTACTCCTGGCCGTAGTGTTCGTCTGGTAGAAAATCTTGTAGAGGACCAGCTCCCGCTCCTTCTCTTGCTCCAGGTCCCCGGGGTGGTACTGGTTCATCACCCAGTTGGTCCTCTGCTGGTCAAAGTTCTTGTTGGTGTGCAGCACCAGAACCTTTTTTCTGCCCATCTGCCGGCTGTTGACCATCACCGGCAAGGTATTGTTGGTCTTGTGCCACATCGCGTGCATGCCGCACTCTGACTGTATCTTGCAACGCGTCCACGTGCCCCTTTTAAACACGCTGGAATTGCGCTGGAAGAAATACTTGCTTAGGCCACTCTGTGTGATATCTGTAGTATTGTCGAATACAGGTTTTAGTGTACATAGTTGGCATTTTCATAACATCTTTGGCATGTTGCAGTCACTTGCTTCACTTGTTATTAAGTGTTAAATTGTAATTTCTTCACTAGGTCTGTGTCTAAAAAGAAAAATAGAGCTATAAACAAAGGAATATGTTTGTGCAAGTAGACGGCCGATCGGTGTCTTACCTGGAAGTTTCTCAGGATGGGTGTCGCATATGCCGTGCTCGCTGTCGATGGTTGGTATGAACAAATCGATGAGAGGGTGAGATCTTGCGCTGTCAGCACTCACTTTGGCCTCAAGGTGCTCGATCAGCCCCTGATCTGTGGGATCGAACTTGACGCCAGCCGGCAGCACCGGCCAATCCTTCTTGGACTTGCATCGGCTAATTCTAGTTATATGGTACTCAATGTATGATCAATCGACTGTTTTAAGTGAATGATGAAAGATTTCGACAGATAAGTGGTACTCCAAATTTGAAGTCCAGAATACCCGAACACGTTGCCGGGATTCTTGTGTCACCTCATGCGCAGCGTGTTGTCACGTCAATTCAATGTGTGGACATGATGAATAATTTGAGTATTGCTACTGTACTACTTACTAGTCGTATTTAGTGTCACATTTTAACCATAGCTTTAACTAACAAGTACGCACTTGAAGCCTAATTGTTAGCAGAATATTAGCAGAATAACTATTCTGATAACACTTCCGCACTGCACGCTCAACGCAAGTGGACTTCATTGTTTGAACTAAGTGTGCTGCAGTACTCACACGAGTGAACTTCTAGTCGGAAAAAACTGCACGAGTTGTTTTCTCGGTACTGTTTTTGCTCTAGTTTTTTAATCGTTTATCTGAACAAGGCATGTAATATACCGTTGAAAAGCTATGGATTGGGCGCAACTTCAACATGTTGAACACTTTTCGAGATTCTACACGGTTTAAGAGCAGTTTTGAAAATGATGCGGCCCATGATGAGTGGCAGCGAGCATTTTTTCGTGATTTCTTCTAAACTGCTCGTCGGAACGAAGCAAATGATACACCGTTGGAAAGATATCGTCGAGGCGCATCTTTTTCATATCTATTATTTTCTCTAATTCGTTACGGTTTAAGAGCAGTTTCAATTTTCCTAAATCGCAGAATTCTGTTTTTCAATTTTTTTTAAAAAATTCGATACTGTTTTTGCTCCAGTTTTTTAACCATTTGTCGAAATGAGGCGTGTAATATATCGTTGAAAATATATGGACGAGGCGCAAGTATCATATGTTGAAATATTTTTGTGATTCCTTACGGTTTTAAGTTAATTTTGAAAATTGTACAGCGGACGATGAGTGGCAGCGCCTGTTTTTCGCAAAAAATTTACAAACCGCTGGTCGGAATGATTCAATCGATACGCTGTTGGAAATATATCAACGAGGCGCAACTTTTTCATATAGAACACTCTCTCTAATTCTTTACGGTTTAAGAGGAATATCGAATTTACCGAAATGCGGACACTCTATTTTTTGCAACACCCAAATCGATGTGCGTACTTATTCCGACTGAAAACCGCACTGCATCGGATGAAAAACCGCACTGCATCAGACGGGTAAGAGAACTACATGGTTTCTTTTTTGTGGGATGTGAATTTTTGAAGACGAGGAAGAAAACCGCACTGCTTTAGACTGCAAACCGCACTGAGTTGGACGTGCAAACGTTTTGCATAACTTACGTTGTCAGACGTAAATTTTTCAAGACGAGGAAGTGGACCGCACTTCACACGTCGGGGCGTAAGTGAACCGCAACACTACCAAAAGTGAACCTCGACACTGCGAAAAGTAAACCGCATGAGATTTTATTGTTTTTTCATACTTATTATTTTTCATGCGCACAGACTAGGCAAGTGGACCGCATGGACTGACTGAGAGAACTACATCTAATAAGAAACGAGCTTCTTTTCAGATATTTATCAAGTGGAAGTACTTCATTGTTTTGTTCCTTTCTTAAAAAAATCTAAATTCATCAGGACTACTTGGTCAATGTTAGTGAGTTGCATGACTGGGACGAGTGCACTGCATTTAAAATTACATTTTTGCATCAAAAGAATGTTATCTCCCACTAACATTCTTTGAATTTTTTTAACAAACAAATGAACAGCAAAAAATGAAAACAAAGTACTGCATGACAGAGCTAACCAAACTGCACGTGCACATTTTGTTTTGCGCCTTTGTCTACGGACGCCGATGATGCTCACAGACACATGTACATCCATTCGTTGTCTTACAGCCACACACATATACCAGCAGAATTGCTTTTTGAGGGCCAGCACAACACACATACACAGATGCTCAGCGGACTGCACATGCACAGACACTCGCCATATTGCACGCGCACAAGCTCTGAACCGCATGTCAAGCGTCTCTGAGTTGGATGCCATGGTCGACGGATTGCAGGGGAAGGGATGGCACTTGCCGGACTGCACACGCACGAGCTCCAAACTGCATGGCGAGTGTCTCCGAGCTGCACGGCCATGGTGACTGACCAGATAGGAAGAGATGGCGCTTGCCGGACTGCACACGCACGAGCCATGAACCGCATGGCGAGCATCTCCGAGCTCACAACCACAACATCCGCATGCAGAGGATCTTGGTGCAGCAGCAGCCAGGAAGAGGTAAGGGGGTGAGGGATTCATACCATACAACCGCCGGAAGTACATGTGCCAATCCTGCAAACACCCCTTGGCGAAACTACATCATAAACAGCATCAGTGGGGAGGGAGAAGGTCAGCGGGGCAGCGGTCGGAATTGCAGGGGGTTGCCGGCGACGTGGTCGGCCAAACCGAGGCGGGGCTCGGGCGACAGGCACCTTGGGTGCCACAGGAGGCTCAGGGACGAGCTCTCGCTCTCCTCGGGCGTGAGGCAGGGGCGCGGTTGCACAGGGAGGCCACCGGGGTCGGGAAAGGTGGTGGTCGCCGGTGCGACGCAGCGGCTGGGTCGGGCGCGGGAGTAGCGCTCGGGCAGGAGGGAGCCGACTCTGGTGGGTGGATGGATGGATGGAAGGGACTGGGTGGAGCAGCCGATTGTGGCACGGGATTCAGGTGGGGGATGATGCAGAGAAGCACGCGAACCAGGGGAGGAGCAGAACGGTGGCAGTGGCTGGATGCGGTGCTGATGGCCATGCCGGGGTGCCATGGCGACCGAGGATGAACCGCATGAGGGCGCTCGATGTACTGCTCGAGGGATCCAACATGGGGCCTGGCCCGTGGGCCGGCGTGTCCATGGAGGAAAGGGCAGGGTACCGGCCGGCCACAGGGAAGGCAGGGTCCCCGGGATCCATGTCGACGAGAGGCGGGGAGAGGCGCCGATGCAGCCTGCTCGATCCGAGCAACCCGATGGTCAGGGAGGTGTTGTGGATGAGCCATGGTGGAAGCGAGATGGGGGCTAGTGTTGGCCGGATCCAATGGTAGAGCTCCCTCCTCTGTCGATCTGTGCATGGAGGGGGCGGGGGAAGAAGGGGAGCGACCGGCACCATTGATTGAAGGAGCATGGCAATGGTGAGGATAGGAGCAGGGAGTGAGGAAGGGAGGCAGTTGACCGCCGGTGGGTGGGAGGAGAAGAGAGCGTGGGGGTCCTGATACAGATCAGGAGAGGAGAGAGCGTGGGGGTGTGTGGGTGGAAGAAGGTGCTTCGTGGCGCACCGGTGGTGGGGCCGAGATGCGGTCCGGTTCAGGTGGACGGAGTGGTGTCCAAGTGTTAGCAGAATAAGAATTTGTTAGCAGAATAAGACTCTTAAGGGTGTTATTAGAATAGACCCACCCTATGTATATATATATTATGGCTTCTGCATAGCATCTCCATCATCATTATCGGTACATCCTATGCAGGTGAGTTAGGATGCATTTGATCCCAGAAAGGTATCTATCCTTCAAACCAGAGGAGTGATTCAAACTAACAACAGTAAATAATATCCAACAAAAGAGGGTCGTGCTATAACAGCAGAATACATGGCTCAGTCTAGATATCAATACGAATCAAGTTGTGCATATTTGCTGTTGGCATGAACCACATCGCCGCATGTCGGGTTTGCAAAAGCCATCCATCGCATGGAAGCTTGATGCCTTTCACACACTGAAGATTATCTGGCAACAAGTTGTGTCGACGAATCTCTGGATATGGTGGTTCATGAAACCCATGGTATGATGTGTAAACACAGTCCCCTGGCGAATGGAAGTTGCATAACACTGTAATCATCGCCGGTGATATGATTGATGATTGGTTGGATGATCGGATAATTAAGCCCGAGGAACATGGAGTGGTTGCCGAGGCTGTAAACCCGCCTCCAGTTGAATACGCCTGGCCCGACGAAGCTGGGATATTTCTCAAACATGAAGCAACCATAGCCATCAATGTCACGAACGCCCCAGGCATTGTACTGCATGTGGTTTGATGTAATGGTTTGGTCAATTTGGTACGGGGGAATGAGCATCAAATGACCGCCGTCAGCTAAATGAGCGATAAACCACCACCCATTGGATGGTATGATTCTAGGTCCTCGAATCATGAAGGCCAGCGCATTTGCGTCTGCTACAACAATTCGAATTGGAGACCAAAAGGACAAAAATAAACAATCATGTTCAGAGTATGTGTGGAATTAAGATTATTATAACAGTGACACAAATCATAGACAGAGAATTGCAATGCCGTGGTCATAATCATACCCGAAGTTAAAAAATAAGCCAATGGCTTTCATATTCTAGCAATATGTCATGGTTCAAACATCATGTAACAATGAGAGGAAAACAGCTATGACAGAGCCTACTCATATACTACCATAGCACTTACTACTGTTCTCATATCAACTCTAAGCAATAACATGCGTTGTTATAAAAATCTTGGAAATGAGAGTAACATATAGCAATCATGAGGTTATACTCATAATATCTATTCTAACAATCATTAGATGCCAATTGTTCTCATATCAACTCTAACTATAACATGTGTGGTCATAAAAATCTAGGAAATGAGAGGAACATATAGCAATGATGTGGTTATAGACATACTATCTATTCTAAATTTGTAACAATGAACAGGCAGTCGTATTCATAAGGTAAAGATGAGATGAGATAGAACAATTACATGACGATAGATTCCACCAGTATAGGTAGCCAATATGTGCGTCGACCGCGTAAATGATGCCATCATGCACTATAGCATCAGACAGAAATGTTGCCTCAACAGGATTGATGATGATCCATAACCATGTATGGCGACCGGATTCCAGATAGACTAATCCCATGTTGAACAAGGCAATGAGCTTGTAATCCATGTAGTCTTCTGATGGTGTAGGCACTTTGCAGATTACAACTTTCAGCAAACAGAGGTCGAGCCAAAAGCTTGACGCGTCTCGTGCGTAGTAGGCAGGAGTGTCCGGCGGGCCGCGAGGCTCAATGGCGGCGGTATCAAACGATGGAAGGGTGATCCCTCGCTGGGTGTAGATATCCACGAGATGCCACGGACTACCGGATTGGTGTATGAGGACGATCCAGTTGGCCTTCATGCCCGCCCAGTAGTGGTTGCACATGAAGGACAGGTGGACGGGTAGTGGTAGCATGTCGAGGGGCACCACGACAACCTCCGTAGGATTGTCAAGTCGGTGTCTGGGCCACCTGCGAGGATCGGGCATCAGCAAGTAGGGTGTCTTGAAAAGAGCTGGCCAGTTGCAGACGAGTAGATGGTACAAAGACACCGAGCATGCGGCCAGACGAACGGTGCTGAGTAGGTCCATACGACTACAGATCTGCTCCAAGGGAACATCGGGGAAGGAATTCCAATCGCGGCTCTGTGTGTCAGTCGGTTCTGCCATTGGGGTTTTCGGTGCCTGCGAGCCAGCGAGGAAGTGGATCCGGGCCGGCGAGCGAAGAAGCTTCTCCTCGTGTGGCCGAGCAGTGAGCGGGGGGATATGGTACGCACGAGCTACCAAGGAAGATGACATGGGCGGGAGAGCAGTGATCAGGGGGAAATGGTGTGCGGCCGACGATGGGGAAGAGAGGAGGAAGAAGAGTGAAAGACGGGGAAGAAAGTGCATTAAATCTCAATTCTACTAGTACTACTACCAGGATATACCGTCCTTCGGAGTGTAAATAGTTACACCGATGACATGTGGGTCTACCTCATGAGCGCCCATATGTCAGTTCATGGAGGAGAGAGGTGCGTAGGCATATTTGCGGAAGCATGCTCTACCGGCAAACATGATGGCAGTACTGGGTAAGGCTGATTTAGTAACACCAACACGCTGGTTCAGCTTATTAATTAAGTGTGCCATCTGCTGCAGCGTGTATTGTCACTTCACTGCGAAGACTAGTTGAATAGTTCTCTATGACCGAGATGGGGAATAATGGATCGCGAAGACTTCCTACCTACAGTATCCCTATGCCTCTACACTCACTTCACTCATTTTGCTCCGTACATAGTCACTTGTTGAAATCTCTAGAAAGACAAATACTCCGTATTTGGGAACAAAGGGAGGCTTTTACTCCGTATTTGGGAACAGAGGGAGTATCACCATATGGAGGGAATAGAGGAAGCTTGAAATATGAACATGTCAATGGGAGGGAGTAAGCCTCATGCATGCAACATGCAACACTCACACGTACACATGGACGCACGCAACACTCACGCACCCATGCGGCACACATCACACGATGCAACACACACGCTCATGCTCAAGTGCTCAACCTACTCCCTACGTTCGTGAAAGACTGTACATTTAGAGATTTACACATTGACCAGGGTATAATTAACGCCCAAAATTAGCAGACTTATGTGTGCATGCGACCATTGAGAGAAGAACATTAAATGAAGGTTGTTGCATGCTGTAATTAAGGATAGACATGTAGCCTATACCTAGAGCACAAGTTGGTGCATTAGTCAATCAATATCGATTTAGATTAAAGGCTAAATGCATTGGAAGTGTAGATGTACTACACTCTTTGTTTTCTAGCCGATGTACACTCTTTGTTGGAAGACTAGGGGAGTACACGTGCATGCACTCACATACACAGCCAGGGTGGTTCGCGCGCAAGGGTTGGACTCCTGTCGCGCCTGCATAAAGTTTTGTTTAACTGATTTCTTTGCTCTACCAACTAATAGGTGGGACCTAGAAACCAGGTGACAATTTAACCAGTCAACAGAGTGCCATGTCGACTATGTGGCCGATCAATATGGTGCAATACAGTACTCTATGATGAGCTAGTGATCATATAATCACCGCAAAACTATATATAGTGATCGTAAAGAGCGTATTATTACATACGTTGACCGCCAGTGTATTTTTATCGTTTCAAATTAAGCCATATTAACCGAAAAGGACGCAGTATGGACTAGTACTAGTACTGCTTTGATGTGTCCTATCAACTCGCCGAACGAGGAGAAGCTTGCTTACAACGCCTCTCCCTCGCCCACGCGCGTGGTGGCTCGCAGGACGAGGAGAGGGTTCTGACTACAGCGCCCTCTCCCTCTCCCTCTCCCTCGCCCTCGCCCTCGTGGTGGACGTGCATCAGTTCAATCGGTGTCAGATTGCCAGAAGCATATTATACTGTAGTATCATCATTGTTGGACCTTCCTAAGAGGCGAAGAGCCAAGTGCAAGGTTCACATGAGTACGAATTGTTGAACCTCCCAAAGAGGCAAAGAGCCAAGCGCAAGATTTTATAGGAGTTGTCGTCCTAGTAGGAGTATACTACAACTATAGCGAATGATGCTACGGTATGATGGCGCCACATCACCTATATCCAAAGTTGTGCCACCTTTTTTTCTCAAAGAGCATGTTGGAGCCTGTGCAACAACCACACAAGTAGCACATACACATAACACATTTACTAGTAATAAATTCTAAAGGACAAATGCCAGTATGCCACACAAGTTCATCTCCAATTCATGTGATAAATTTGTGCACGACTAGTCTACATATTTTCACAGCGCTACCATTCACAATTTACCATACTCCACTTACACGTTATAGATGGGCTACATGTCCTCCTCCAGGTTCCAGTCCCAGGTGTTCTTCATGGATGGCGTGATCCATAGCGGTGGGCAACGGGAATCATTGTCGCAAGTTTCTAGTCCAGTTCCACACGATGGAGACTCATCCAAGCTGAAGCGACATAAATCAGGGATAGCGTGTCCCAGCATATCGTTCATCCGGCGGTGCGCACTGAAGACACAACCATGCTTCATGAATGGTAGGCCTTCGGTGTTGTGCATGGAAGGTGGCATCCGCTTCACAATGGGGTAGTTGTCCCCAATGAAAAGCGAGTACTCTCCAAGAGTGTTCCTCGGCATCCACGTAGCATCATGGGGGTCGAACTCGGCGCCATTCATCTGGTACATGGACATCTCAGATCTGGATACATGCTGACGTACATAGCCAAGGTCCATGAATAATAATGTTGTGCTCAAATATGGCGGTCAGTAACACTGTGCAGCAAATAGTACTACTCCGGTATAGAGGAAATAAAATAATTGGCTTATTATATATAGCCAAAATAACTGGCTTATTATATATAGCCACCCCTGGCTACATGGATGAGATAGTAAGACATGGAAAGACAAAAATGGTGGCAGCTAGTGGGTTCAAGTCTTCAAGGGCCTAGCTAGCTATACGCGTCCTCCAAGGTAAAAAGTACTCCTACTAGTACTAGTAAGTAGTACAACAATGCAAGAGAAGGCGAGAGGGTTAAAAAAATGGAATACCTGGGTAGATGGTGATGGTACGATCGTGGTAGATTGTGTGACCATGTTGCACATCAGTGGTACCATGGGTAACGACTGCTAAGATAGTTGATCCCAATATGCCAAAGTCAGCTACAAGGTTCCACGTTAGACTGAATCGCGGATGCAAATGCACATCCAGGATCGGCAATCTTATTGTGATCGGGGGATGACTGGTCCCTGCAAAATAATGGAGTACCGTTTGGTATGCAAATGATGGTTTGTGCATTCCGTTTGTAATCTCCCGTACCGTAGGATGGCAACCAGATGAAACAAGTCCCCTTGCTTGTCACCACGAAGATGCGGCCTAGATGGCGCACGGCATCTTTGAACATGTAGGGGTACAAATCTACCACCACCAACATGCGCCAGCCTCTGCCATTACTGCCTCTTGCATTGATGGCAATCCTTATGTCGAACGCCACGATGAGATAGTAATCATCGTAGCCGCGTCGCTTTGTCGGCGGATCCACAATTGCTATCTTCTTCAATCTCATGTAGGCATCATCATACGTATTTAAGCCCAGCCAGTCCGGAAGGCCAATCCCAATGATGGAGAAGGGGTCTACGGGAATGGCCGCACTGCTATGGATGTTGTGCAAAATGATGGTGGTATCCGGTCGGAGGTATGCAAGGCAATCTTTGTTGGCACCGACCTAGACCTATATATAAGACAGCGGGCAACAGAGAAATTACGGGATGGAAATGGAATAACTAAGTACTACATGATCAAACTCCATTATTGACCTGCTCATCGGGCAAAATCCGACTACCTCTCAACATCGGCAACTCTAGCGGAGTCAACGTGCAACCATGCCCAGGGAGCGGTGGACTGTTCGAAGGATTGTCCCATAGAAGAACCTTCTCCTCGAGGATGCATGGAAGACCAACAAGCATGGCCTTTTCTCAAGCCTGTTTAAGCACCGTCTTGAAAAAGTTGGTGCAGGAAGCACCGAGTCTTGCGGCGGTGAGGACGTCGGAGCAGCGTGTGATTTCTCCCACAGGATCGTCGTCCAAGGTCTCCCAGCCCCGACGAGGAGGAGAACCGCCTGGCGAATCCATGGGAGCAGCGACGAACTGCCTTCTCTTCGGGGGGAGGGGAATTGGCGAGGAGGAGATAAGAGCGTAGTAACCGCAGGGCCTCGTCCCTTCCAATTGTAGATCGTTCCTTAGTGAAGGGGTGAGGCTATTATTTACTACTAGTACTAGCATTATGGGACGTTATGGGATTGCATTATACTGTAAATAATAGCACTAGTAAGAAATTTTTGGCACTAGGTAGTAGTTTTTGGCGTGGATTAAGAAATTTTGGGTATGTTTTTGCTATTTTTTGTACACGCCAACTAGTGTCAAAAACGTATTACATTATGGGACGGAGGAGTACGTACTCGTACTGTAGCAGTACTAGTACTACTTTCTCAACTAGTAGTGCGATGTACTGTACTTCTAGTATAGTGCACCACTTTTGAACTCTTGAATCTCAGGGCCAAGGAGCTACAGTTGGAAGTGGAGGGTACTACTGTTCTCTAGAACCATCGTTGTACTATTAATGCGGGGAAAGTACACCTGTGTAGTGGGTACTCTCGGTGCTCTATTCAGCCACTCCTCTCACGTAGCTGGCCTACTCAGCTACTCCTCTCACGCACACACTAGCAGCCTGTTTATCAGCGATGGTTACTGCGGGGGCAGAACATTTGAGTTACGTGATACAGCGAGACCAGGCTTTTCGCTTCCATTTGTGGAGGTGTAATGGATCTCGTCAAACTTTGTTAGTAGTTCCTTCTTTATGAATGAGATGAGGCAAAGCTTTTGCCTCCGTTTAAAAAAACACGTCAAGAGGGATTTCTTTTATAGAGACGATAATGGAGTGAAGTCCATGCGTGCAACGCCATAAGCTACAGAGTAGTAGTAGTGCACTTTGCGTACAGAGAGCACAGTTCCCAATGCCCTGCCAGGCTTTTCTGGCTCCTCGGGCTTAATTGGGAGGCGCTAGTTTAAATATGCTACTAGTTGATGAGGAAGCTACAAGCGAGGTGCGGCTAGGGCGAGCACGCGAGCCACGAGATGATGGATATTGGCTAGGCTATACTGTGCACCCAGATTGTTGTGCCGCACGTCCATTTGACATCAAAACTCAAACTACCCATGTACAATATTGGCTCGCAGCGAAATTACTATTCAAAAAAAGGCCGCCGTGCATTCGGCCGGGATCGAACCCACAAAAGGAGGTATACACTCCCGCGACCACTAGTAGTACTCTTTGGAGTACAACGCAACCTATAATCGCCTTTTGTCGCTAGTAGTACATTGTTCCTTACAAGAAACCACTAATAATGCCAAGAAACTACTACCACTTGCATACGTGGCATACTTAAGATAAGACTACCTTATCAACCATTGTACATGCCCTTACCAACCAGCCCTACCAAGAAACGATTACTCTACAAAGTGTCGTTATAGGCACGTTTCAACCCATGTCGCCCATTAAGTCAACGCCTTCTATTCGACCGGGAAGTTAGGCGTTATGACTTGTGGGACCTACATGTCAATCTGCACAAAAATCCCCAAGTGACCTCCTACCTCCGGCCCGTCCACCTAGTCATCCTCGGCCATGGGACGCAGCTACTGCCGCCGGCAGAAGGCAAGGTCAAAACCACCGGCGATGTGGATCCCATCTTGCGGCAGCCCGGATGCCAGCTCCGTCCGGCACTCGCGACCGCTAGCTAGCCAAGATAGCTCCGTCCAGCTGCTTGTCTGCAAGGTTTGCTAGCTAGATTGGCACGGCGGCGCGGCGGCTTGCTCGCACGCATCGCGCTAAGGCCATCCATCTGGCTCGAGCAAAGGCCAGCGCGGAGGCTTGCTCGCTCGTGAGTCACGCTCGGGCTAGCCTGCCAACCCGTGCGGAGGCTAGCGCGGCGTCCGGCCTGTCCGGTGGAGCGGCGGCCAACTCGCTCATCACCGGCGCCACAAATGAACACGCATCAGTACTGTTTGAAGTAATGTTCAGGAAAAATAATGATTTGAGGGGGAATAACAGGATACAAGGTTAGATGTGGGTCCCTCGTGTCAACAGTCAAACAAAATGTGTTGGTTTAAGCTGCCTCGTCAGCACGGACGTGTGGGCCAACCCTGTCATAAACGGGTTTAAATGAGCCTAATCGACACTACGTAGTAGTTTTTGGCGTGGATTAAGAAATTTTGGGTATGTTTTTGCTATTTTTTGTACAATAGATTCTTCCTAGGGCTGGTTGAAAGTGGTAGCCTTTTGTTAAATACTCTACATATCGTAAATAGGAGTGAAAGTTAAGCTTTGGAAGCCAATAAACAAGGCTAGTTACATAGTGCATATGTGTACATGACCGAAAGTAAATATCAACCATGAGTGACTAATATCTTGATGGAAAACTCGAAACTATGGAAATACTAGGATTTTTTTTGCATGGTTGGAAATTCTAGAAATGTTCATGTGCGTTGCAACGGATCATAATTAGAATAATACTTATTCACAAACTTGATACAAAATACTCTAATTTCGATATACATATATCACTAGAGATATATTATGTTTCAATCAGAATATATTCCTTGGGCTGTTTTGGTGAGGTGAGGGAGGGATGTGGTTGGTTTTAAGATACTTATTATGGGTTTTTCCTACAAATTGGTAGAGAAGTGGGATGTTGGTGAGAAAAGGCAACAACTTACCTCACAATCATTAGATGTAGATCTAATGGTCAGAAATGACAGATGGAAGACACACCATCATAACCAACTTAGTCTTCTGTAGGAGTACTAGCAAGATCTGTGCATTGCACGGAACATCAAGATGCATTTTTTATAAAACACTTGATGTGATTGACCCATGTGGGAGTATTCCCATGTGTAAAAACTAATGATATCTCGAGAAATAGGAGATAAGGTGAAGAGGAGTGGGGCGTGGTGGTGATTGGTGGTCGGACTGAGCGGAGGCATGGGGACTGACGATGCCGGCAGCGGCCACCAGGCCAGTTTGTTCCAGAGGCTTCCTTTCTTAATTGCTCAACAATGAGGTTGTTGGAGATAAGGATGAACGAGGGAAGGCCTTGTCTGCAAATGTGGACAGAGGTGCGGGTATCTTTTAGTTTAATTTCCATCTGTCAGATATAGATCGGATGGTCTATATTGCAAGATGGCATGTGTACCATCATCACCAACTCAGTTTTTTATAAGAGAAGAAATATAAGTATGGAGATACAAACGTATTATCGATACTTGTTTCCGTAAACTATCATCTACATTCCATTCAACACCTCAGCATGTGGGGCCTTAGCACAATGACTTCTCGACTGTGTAAAACAAAGATTTTCCCGTCGCCGATAAGGAGGGGTTGATGGCGGCGCGCTTTTTGGCTTGCTCTAGTCCTAGTAGTCATACTAGGTGGTCTAAGCATGTGTAGATTTATTCTTTTTCACGTCTTCTGTTCGCCGTACTGCCATGACTATTGATGAATAGACGGTAAGTTATTCACGGGGAAACCCTTGTTCAGCATGTTTGCGAGAGAGAGAGATAGTGTACGTGTGTGATATGTCTAGAGACTGAGGCAATGATAGGAGATTCTTTGTGTCTATGTGTGTGGAGGATAGAGAGAGACATGTACATGGGGCTTTGTGTTGTGTAACATGGAGACACATATACATAATTAGAGAGTGAGTGTGTGAGATACACATGCAGACATGGGGAGAGATGAGGATCCAGGTAAATGGGTGTTTGTGTGTGTTTGTGTGTGTTTGTGCGCGCGTTTGTGTGTGAGAGGGAGTGTGTGTATGTGGACTAGAGAGAACACTAATGATGTAAACCTAGTATAAGGGAAGGGGGAATGGTGTGACATGTGTAGTAGCGGGATAGCATGGGTGCGGGCGGGGGGAGGAGACTATTTGGAAGAGACATCGAGTGTGTGTGGGAGAGGTGTGTGAGAGCGAGCGAGAGAGAGAGCTAGTGACGGAGAGAGAGAGAGAGAGAGAGGAAGAGAGGGGGTGAGAGAGGGGTCGTTTGTGTCCATAAATGGCGTATAGATAGGGAGACAATGTTGATGTTGTTCTAAATTGGCCTATGTACGGAGACGCAAGGGAAGCGAGTCATCATGTGTGTGATAGGGACTTCATGAGAGATCTAGAATAGATGGTGTAGAGAACAATGTGCGAGGTTGAGAATGATGATACATTAGGGAGCTATGGAAATAGTCACGACATATATGTATACAGGGAAGGAGCTGGGGTGGGTCCACATGTGGGAGAGATAGAAAGAGGAGAGTGGTGCACAAGGAGACAAAGTGTGCTTGTTTGCAGTGGGGGTGGTGTGTGAGGTGAGTGTGCGAAACCACATAACTAGGGAGATAGATGTTTGGGGGCGACGTTTTGTGTGTATGGGAAAGATACACTCTACATAGTGCGTGTGCTTGGGAAAGAGAGATGCCAGGAGACCTAGAGAGTGGGGGAAGAGATGTGTGCATGCCTGAGAGAGAAAGTGATAGAGACCTATATTGGTGTTCGGACTTTAGAAGAGATAGGGGTGTTAATGTGCTCGTGTGTTCGTGTCTGGGGGAGAGAACGACTTCTGTGTGTGGCGGGGGGAGAGGGGGGGTTGGCTTGAGATAAAGAGTGAGGTGTCTATATTTGAGGGACTTTAGCGTAATTGAGATATATATATTGTCAATAGTGTGTGCACTCATGGTTGATCAATTTGTTTCACAGTTTGGACTATGAGACAACGATACTTTGAACATGCGTGATATACCTTGATGTACCAGAATTACAAACCTAAGATTGGAATTTTGGAATTTGACTCCATCATTAGCTTTTGTAATTCATTTAAACAGAGGTACATTTTTAAGCCGGGATTTCGTGATTTCAAATTCATATATCAAACCTAGAGATATACACATACGTGCATGTTCAAACTTTATAATCATCCACTTTATTCATACACATACACATTTTTTCTTTTGTCATCATATTTAGGATAAACACATTTGGAATTTCATTTGAATTGGACTGTATGATGGTATTTGCTTGTACTAGCTCAATGATCCATATTTGAATTGAATGGACAATCTAAATTTCGAGTTGGAGACATTGATTTTCAAAACTTGCATTTTTTGCGTGCAAAACAAACAAATTCTCGGCCATGATATCATAGTCGGCCGTACAAGAGCAGAATACAATTTCATGCTCCAAAAGCTTTCAAACTTCCCGCTCACATCAAAATATCTCGCGCTCGAAAGTTTACCCCTGCGATATTCCTGTTATACCCCTGCCACATGAACAGAAAAAGGGTTGCTTTGGTAACTCCATTGTTTGCCCCTCTTTGCCCCCAACATTCTTCTCCAGAGCCCCTCCCCTTCCCCTCCCCCCCAACCATGGCAAGCCACCAAATCTAGTCCTCCGCCACAGCAGTGGACCTCACACCCTGCCGGATCTACCTTTCGCACCTTGGAACCCCCAATTGCCAACTCACCACTTCACCGGAGCCACTTCAACGACTGGCTTGTCCACCATTCCAGATCTCCTTGACCGCCATCATGGTCCACCGCACCGAATTTGCTTAACCGGCGCCCTCGTCCACGACAGTGTAGGCCCTTCACTGAATACCTCGTCCGCCCCATCGTAGGCCCTTCATACAAGCCCTCGTCCACTGCAACAGATCCACCTCACCAAAAGCACTGTACAACGCGCCCGCCGAAACCTTTGTCCACTTCACTAGACCCGCTCCACGGACACCATATACAACTCCACCGGCCCTGCTTGACCGACGCTGCAGCCTCATCAGGTTATTTCGATCTGCACTCCTTCGGTTTTTCTCTTTATCATGCAATTGTTCACTTACCATAGATGAGCTTTCTTGTATGTCGACAGGCACCGCAACCGTAGCACCGGAGCCACTTCAGCAACAGAGAAAGTCGGCCCAAACTCAACCACAACACGAGCACCATCGACGATCCTTAGCTATCAAGTATGACAACGATATCCATATGCCGCCAAGAATCAGGTACTATTATCCTACGGCCGATGCCTACGTTCACTTTCTTAGCACACCGCACCTTCGAATTTCTTCAGGGCATCACTCAATTTTTCATGAGATGCGTTATTCTGCTTGCACCTGTAGGGCCATACTTCTGGCAGTGAACATGTTACATGTGCTAAATTACATACTAGTGCACATATAGTTAATATGCTTTAGTTTTGTCCTAGGTATTACTGTACTTCCTAGATATCACTACGTACTATTTTACTTCTTGCATGCTATATTTATGATAATGGTGTTGTTGTGATGCCACTTGTTGGTTCCATTAGACTGCTTCATGTTCTCTATGCTTAATTACACATCAGAAAACTAGCATGTGGTTCCGCTGCTTTTTGTTTGTTTTACCCTACATTTTATGATGCTAGCTATTACATCACTGCTTCGAGCCTCTGTTCATTACTTCTTTGTGTGTTCTTGATCTTACCAAGTTGCACGACTAATTTGATGCTTCTATTAATTATGGAGCTGCCAACCCCATCAAGCAAAATATTTGTTCTTTTGGGGCTGGCACCTCGAACAAGCATAAAATAGAGGGAAGCAGATATATTGTCGTGTATGCACACACCCTTCTTTCATTAGTTTAGATGAACCATTGATGATGAATTCGGACCAGTGCATGCGATTAAAATTAATTTTACCAAAATACAGGGTGCATAATAAACTACAACAACTAGATTTGCAACCACGGGATGCTGACAATATCTTCAAAGAACATTGCAACAGCAGCGAGGCTTCACAACAACATATGGTAAGCCAGTGTGTTTTAGTACATGTGCAATGTAATGCGAGTGGGCTGCTTTCTTGGCTTGTTCCCTCAACCTGTAATCCTACAGAATTACAAATAGTTCAGTTGTCTGCTTTGCTGTATTTCTTGATTCGAATGCTTGTTTGTTAATTGTTACGCTATACCTGAGTGGGCCAATATGTCAGCAGTGCATGATGTACTATCGTAAAGAAATGCATGCCTAGTTCATTTTAGTCCTTAACTTTTCCTCTGAACTTCATCACAATACTGTCTTCGTAGTTTATATGAGGCCACACTATTAAGTGCTTTCTCAGATTATTTCAACTGCTTAGATGCCTTGGCAACTTAAATATAGCGGTGGTACACTCCCTTTCAATTAGGGATGTCAACTGGGCCCCGTTTAATCCCGATTAAAGTCCACTAGTGGTATGATAGTTCAAAAGAGTTTTTGTTTTTTGAGGAAAATGAACTAGGGAGCTAGCAAAAACTAACTAGATGGGACTGGTGGATGTCGTTTATTTGCCACTTATATCCCTAGTTTCATCTTACCATTTTAATTTCTTTTCGGCTAATGATGCTTCGAACCATTTAAATATAGCTTGCCATGCTCGGCAATAATTCGTATGTCGTTTACCATGTAAGCTTACTGCCTAGATCATGCGATAACTACCTCTTACTTATGTCCAGCGGAAACCTTTCAGGATGCCGTTCACACTAGCACACAAAGTACAACCCCAGAATCAATTTGTGGAAGCAGTGCGCCATCCATGTTACTAGATGGTAGCAATTCAGAGGAAACACCACCGGAGAGCAGTCTGAGCACAGATATTATAGTTCTTGAGGTTGTACTAGAGGCAGAAAGAGATGGCGTGGTTGCCATGAATGAGGTAATCTTTATATTGAGACTAGAAATTATGCAATTAGCGGCACGCATTATGCAAGCAACCCAAGAATTGGAGGAAGTAAGAATGTTGCATTTGAAGACAGAGGAGGTCCTGCTGTTTCTGCTATCTGAAGCCCAGGGTAATCCCGGTTCTTCTTTAGATACCAGTTGAAATTTTCACTAGATTATTGTACTTGCATGTTGTGTCATGTCTTTGAATGGATTATGTTGTAAGACCCCCTATGTTGTCCATGTGTTGTAATGATCCGAATTTTTTAGGCAAGGTAATCCTCAGTACTTGTATGATTGACATAAGGTGAACAGTTTTTCATGTGAGCATATTGTATTGGATGAAATAACTGTTTGACTCAAAGTGTGTCCAACCTACTGAATTCGAAGATCACGACATTTCTAAATCATAATCATATATAAAGGCTGAATAAATCTTTGTTGTGGTTTTGAAGAAATATAAATATCAAAACATAGAATTATCTATAGATATTCGTAATCGAATACAAATTGGATTTCAATTTAGTTGCCAGGGCCCAGGGCAAATGTGAATGCTAATCCTCCCAAGTTTTGAATGAAGCGACTAAACACCCACTATAATTTGTGGGCTTCCTGAAGCAAGTGTTTGCGAGATGGAAATTACTGTCTACCCCTGACACTTGACATCCTTATCGACCGGATTTACACTGTTGTCGATAGGGGTAGACTAGTAACTTCAATTAGACGTGACACGATGGCTTCTGAGCCCATTCAGACATGGTGGGCGCCAAATGTGGGCGGCAAAACACATTTGATTCAAGCTCTTCCGAAAGACATGTGTCTCTCCCTCCATTTCCCCATTCATACATGGTGGGCGGCAAAACAAACTCTCCTCGTCTGAACTCGATGTAGGCTAATATTTTAAATAGGGGCAGATGTGTAACTTCCCTTAGACGTGACACAACCGCCCTACCTGGCAGCCCCATTCATACACCGTGGGCGCCAACCGTGGGCGGCAAAACACCCTCTCCTCACCAGAAATCATTACCGGCAAATATTTGGGAGATGCGAGATTACCGTCCTATCCCCAACCGACGTGATGTCCGAAATTTTAAACGGGTGATAAGTTCATAACTTCCCCACATTTCAGAGAAGCGCGTCCCAAAGTTTGAGATCCCCCTTCCCCCTCCATTTCCCCATTCATACACCATCGGCGCCACGACAACCTCCCCACTGCGGCAAGCCTCCTCCGTCCGCCACCCCATCCTCCTCCTTGCCGGAGCTGCTACCCCTACCCCGTTGTCCACTGAAAGAGATGGATGTCTCTCATCCACGGCGCTGGACCAGGATCCTTTCATCGCATCCTCTCGCTTGATCAGCGCCGTTGTCCACCTTGCCGTTGCCGCTCCTATGACTGCCTCATCCACGGTAACAGGATTTATCCCCCGACTCGGCCGTCCGCCGTCTAAAGTTTTCTTCCCCGCCGCCGACAGCCATCGCACCCGCAGCACCCTCAACGTATCAGCAGAGGCCTACATGGCATCGCAAGATAGGTGGTACTCTTCCATATGTGCTTAAGTTATTGATCTCACCTGGAAAATAGATCATAATTTGTTTATTGTACTTTTCTCGTCCGTACCAAATCATAGTGGCTAGTTGAGAGAAAACATTGGTTGTGAAGTAGCTTTGTCCGATTTGCACCTTTAGATCCATCATGGCACGGGCACTATACTCGTAAAGCTTATGATTTTCCCCCTTTATATTCACTACCGTCATCGTAGGTGATTCATGTCGTGCTAGTACTGCTCCTCAAGACCTCAACCCAAAGCTTACGTGTTGAAATACGAATCTGATATGATGCTCATATCACTAAAACAGAGAATGTTTAATTGGTCACCTAATGTTCCTATATTCATTTTGAAAAGCATGTATGCCAGCCACTAGTCCAACTAGTTCCACTTTCCTGATTTTACTCTTGATGCTTAGGGTTTTCCCCTTTTATCTACTCTACTATGATCTGCGTAGGTGCTTTCTGTCGTACTAGCATTACTCCACCCTTCAAGCTAAACAACACAACACTCAAAATTCCAAAGCTTAGTTGTTCAAATATGATTGTGATATGATACTGATATTAGTTAACAGACACATTTAATTGGTTAGCTAAAGGTCCCACTTGAGTTTCCAAATGCATGTCGTGACATATAGAGAGACAGCAGAATTGCATTTCTTTGTCACTTGTTGACTGTACTTTCTTGTCCATACCAAATCTTAGTTGTTATTTCAAAGCAAACATTAGTTGCTAACTACCCTTTGCGTGGTTTGCAGCTTCAGATCTGCCATCCCACTGCCACGGTCAACACTATACTCATCATGCTTACGGTTTCCCCATTTTATGATGACCACGATCAGCCTACGTGGTTCGTGTCGTAATAACACTACTCCACCCATCGAGCTAAACAAGCTTACTTGTACAAATTCAAATATGATATTATGCTAATATCAGTAAAACTGAGAGATGTTTAATTGGTCAGCTAAATGTTCCTACTTTAGTTTCGAAATGCATGTGAGCCACATATGGAGAGACTGGAAGGAATAGTATTTCTCTGTGCGCTCTGGTTCATCATGGATGGCCAACTGACATTGTATTGAAAGACTTGTAATATCTTCAATCTGCTTGCTCTTCTGCTCTTCTTTAAGATGACCCTCTTCTCTTGCGGTCGACTGGTCAGGTCGAGTTTTTCTCCCTTAGTATATTTTGAATCTGTCAGGTCAGGTCGACTTGTTCTTCTTTACTATATGTTGAAGCTGTCATCTGCGAAGTGTCATCACTTCTGGAGCTCTCATATTTTGAGTAGTAGGCCACATTATATTAATGCACACACCAAATTACAGCATGCATGGCATCTCTTAAAAGAATTGCAGAGATAGCACAAAGGGGTTTATACGAAGGTAGTATTGGATTAGAATCACTTGCATTACAAAGATAATCTCACTTGTTTTTATGTTTTCATGCATGTCAGATATTGAACACTATCAAAATGAATATGAGAATGGGCGCACGAGAGGAATATTGTAGAACAATCCATTGGCTAACAAACTTGGCATGGTGGAGGATGGCCTATCTTATTCACCCATCAAGGTGCTTCCTCTAACTTGGCAAGGTTGTATTGGGCGCACATATTTTGCATCTGACCTCTTGCATTACTTCTACTTTGTTACACCATCTGCTTAGTTTAAGCATCATATATGAGTATATGCCATACCTATCCATTTTCTGTACCTATTCCATGTGTCGTCAGACTATGTTTTTCCAGACAAATGTTGTTCTTTCGTAATAGATGTCCAAAAGGAAGAGGGTGAGTCCAGATCCTCATGGAGTACAAACTAGGTATTTGGAAAAGGTAGTGATACCTGTTAAATCAGATAGATCAGCAGCCACAGAAAATACAGGCCCAACTGTACCACACTTTACCCCTACTCCAGTGGCCAAACCCTATTGGAACTGCTGAGAGCCCAGCGTCAGGTACTGTCTATGATATCAATTCAAAATTTGAACTCCAAATTTTCTGCATGTGCCTTACCTTCTCTCTTGTATGAAAACTAATTTTACATGAATCTCCTTGCTCAAAGGATCATACAATCTCACAACAATACTGGGCTCTGCATTGCTCTTGTCAGTACCTCTCGCCCATTTGCCTTGTAACGTTGTACTTAATTAATTGCTATTTGATTATGTATCATCAGTCTGCACCTAAGCTTCATTATCATCTGTTTCTTCCAATATTATTTGATCTATATTTACTCTTTGCAAAATGTAGAATAATGGCAACGCTTATAAAGTTTTTTCTTTGGGGAATTTATTGGATTATCCTTCCATCAACATGGAGAAGGGCTTTGTCCAGCTCGTGTTATCATGTAATGTAAGTTCATCCTTCTCAAGCCTTCAAACTTTGTTCCAGTATAGATTTGGATAGGCATCGTTTCCTCCACTGTTGTTCACTTTGCTGTTTACATCTGATTGGATGTTTGCAACAACTACCAGTTTTAAATTGTAGTTGTAAAAACATGTTCCTTATGCAGAACAGATCCATTTATTTGCTTATATAATTGTGAAACATGTTACGTGTCTCCTTGTTTCTCTTTCAGAGTCGTATCTCTTATGCCAGGCAAAAATTTGGGGAAGATAGTGAGCCAAACCATCTTGAGGACATCGAGATGACCCCAAGGTCCTGTCTTGATGAAGACAATGAGTTGAAGCTACTCACCAGCAGGTGTGAGACAACCTCTGTGCAATCGCTGCCTCAATCAGTTCGACTTCTTCAGTCTCAACTTAAAGCGGAAAGGCTTGCTTCAGCTCATCGCCGACTTGAAGTCAAAGATGTAATGAAGATGTATGAGGACTGCCTTGGGCACTATCATGCCATACAGCTAGGGATGAAGCATCTATCGTTGACACAACTGAGGGCTAATCAGCTTGTCCGGCTGCTTGCGGGGCCCGACCTGGCCAGGCCTAGTGCCTTCTGAAGTGCTCTCAATTTTGTATATTCTTTAGTCGACGCGTTTATTTGCACTTGTGGCAAACTTTGATGCCCAGTGGATGTAATATGTTTAATAGCCGTGATAGCCTAGCGCAAGTTGCTTGCTTATTTATTTCCTTGTTGTCGTGTTTATTTGTTTGCTTGTGTCAGTGCAGTTCTTTTTCCGCGGTTTGATAGTGGCCGCAATAACCTATTTTTTAAAACTAGGCCACAATAACCATGGGCTACATATTTACTGTAGTGACACTGGGCCTCCTACAGGCCATAGAAACAATGGGCCTTCTACGGGCCGTAGACACAATGGGCCTTCTACGGGCCGTATCATCAATGGGCCTTATACGGGCTATATGATCGATTGGCCAAACATGGGCCAATAACAGACCGCATTATGGCCGAAAACGGGCTAGAGTTGGAATCTTCCGTTCATGGGCCGACCATAAAGAGATGTCATTAATAGGCCGTATTTGATGACGCTATGAAAACAGCCCAACGTATTAACGGGCCACAAACGGGCCGACTGTAACTACGGGCTGAATTTGGCCCACAAGCAGAAAATGACAGTAACGAGCCCTAAGTAACCAAATGTTGGAAATGAGCCCAAGAATAAATGGGCCCTGAAAAGGCCGAAAGATAACATGGGCTGCAAATGGCCCAATGGAATAATGGGTCGTTAATGGGTATAAAGTGATACATTGTTCATTACGGGCCAGTTTCACCACGGGCCACTAATGGGCCAAGAGTTACAAAGGGCCTCATATGGGCCGAAAGATGTCATGGTCCATACATGGGCCGGAAGTTAAACGGGCTAGAATCATATTGGGCGGCCCAGATGACGCTACTGGGCCTAATTCGGATAGGTCATAACGGGCCCTGGGTTAGCGGGCTGTAAATGGGCTATATGTGAACAAGCCGTTAACATGCTTCCTATGGGCCGGCCCGCCACCTTTTGACCAAGTCAAACGGGCCGGCCTTTTCACAGGACTGGGCCTCTATTGGGCCATGCCATGTGTCGACGTATCATAGGCGCCTTCGGTCCAATGAGTGGATGACATCTGTCCTAATGGTGAGCCGACACGTGTTTCCAGCAGCCAATGATGATTTTACATGTGGAAAATCCCCATTGGTCGAGGCTGTTAACGGGTTATTGAATCCAAAACCGGACCGATAGCTTAACGACGTTCCGTTACGCTGGATGCCACATGCCGGTCACCCTTGACGAAAGCACTTCTGTGACGCGCAATTTTTCGTCATGGAAGTGGACACTTCCGTGATGATAATTTTGGTAATGTCATGGAACACTTCTACGGCAGCACAGGTATGCCTATCTTGATTCTGTCATAAAATCGTCATGGATGTACATGCATGACAGAAAACGTGACCTACTGTGACAAACATGTATCATCACAGAAGTGTATTTTTTTGTAGCGCTCTCGAACTAGAACATAAGGCATACTGGGCTATTAAAGAGCTCAATTATGATTTCAAACTTGCCGGTGAGAAGAGGCTATTTGATATTAGCTCACTTGATAAATGGAGAACCCAGAGGCCTATGGGAATGCCGAACTATTTAAAGAAAAAGTTAAAAGATGGCATGACAAAAGGATACAAAAGCATGAGTTTAATGTAGGTGATTATGTTGTCTTATACAACTCTCATTTAAGATTTTTGACAGGGAAATTTCTCTCTAAATGGGAAGGTCCTTACATTATCGAGGAGGTCTATCGTTCTGGTGCCCTAAAAATTAACAACTTCGAAGGCACAAATCCGAAGGTGGTGAACAGTCAAAGAATTAAACATTATATCTCACGTAATCCCATAAATGTTGAAACCAATGTTATTGACACCGTAACCCCGGATGAGTACATAAGGGACACTTTCCAGAATGTTTTAGACTCCGAAAAGGAATAGGTATGTGGTACGGTAAGTAAACCGACTCCAAAACAGTTCTAATAGCAGTTTTTCTCCGTTTTGGAATATTTAAGAAAATAGGAAAATAAGAAGTAGTCCGGAAAGGACACGAGGCATCCATGAGGGTGGAGGGCGTGCCCCCTGCCTCGTGGGCACCTCGTGTGCCCTCCAGACTCCGTTTTCTTACACGATACTTCTTTTGGTCAGTAAAAAGTCATTATATAATCTCCCGAAGGTTTTGACCACTGTACCACGACAAAATCCTCTGTTTTTTTAGTTGTTTTCTATCAAAGTGTCGGTGTACAAAAGTATGGGTACTCCTGTACTCCTTACTAGTGCACGGGCAGTCGCGGCCACATCTGCGGCAGGGCTTGGTGAGGCAGAGAAAGGCAAAGTACGAAGGCTACCAAGACAGATACTCGAAGCACAAGGAGTAGAGGGCAAGCTGGACCACCCCCAGCAAGGGCCTTGCTGGGGCAACCATCACGGCACCAGTGAGTCCATCACCCTTGGGGCTGAAGCTCTGACACCATCGACAACGTTAAGACCAAGATCTGAGAACGCATGCTTGGTAGCATGCGGATCCTGATAAGGATTGATAGCCCATGGGTCCACATGGGGCCAGAAGACGAAGACCCCCGGCAAGACCCTTGCCGGGGATGACTCAAAGACCCCTAGCAAGACCTTTGCCGGGAATGACTCCAAGGCCCCCGGCAAGCCTTGCCGGGGACGATCGCTGGGCCACGGCCAAACCCGCGCCCAGCAAGGTTTCGCCACCTCACCACCACTCCAGTGCGATGATAGGTGTGCCAACTAAGCAGGCGCCTGCATGGTAGCATGCAGATCTTTGTGGAGGCTTACCATTGTGCCAACATAGCAGCTAGCTAGCCAGCGTGGCACTGCATGCCTCGTTAGCTCGGACGCATGTCAAAGCGAGGAGGAGCAGCGAAGCACGAGATGGCTTCTGTTGCCGACCCTAATAAAGCAAGAGGACATGTAGGCAACGCATTAAATGCGTTTGTCCTACGTTGCCGAGCTATAAGCTCGTGCATTGTAGCTTGCCACCTCTTGTGTGCCACTGTGGCAACACCTTTGCATATAAAAGGAGGCCCAAGGCATATAGAGGGAGGATTCGAACCTTTGGACCATGCACATATCATAGCTAGTTCAAAATCTCAAGAACACACATATATCTAGACAAGCAGGAATAGGGTATTACACATCCTTGCGGCCTAAACCTGGGTAAAAATCCCCTGTGTGCTAACGGCTCGACCTGCTCTTCGTGCAGCTAATCCCCCACTGAACGTAGAAGGGATCCTTGTGACTCCATAGGTGTTCGTTTTCCCCGACATCTTTGGCCGCCAGGTAGGGGGCATTAGTTGTCAGAATCTAGTCTGTTAGTTAGTATAGTAGTTTCTTCATCGCCATGGCTCCGAAGAAGAAGATGATCATAGCGATCGGTCTATCCGGGGCTGCTCCGCCCGTGCCTGCACGTACGAGCGATGTAGCGGATGCCCGTGGTGGAGGAGACCAAGATCGTCCACATCATCCAAATACGAGAAGCCAGGCGAGCGGCATCCTCCACAACGGCGGCGGAGGTCGGCGCGCCGCCACGCCTGAGGATGAAGTTGCGCTACCTGCGGGTGGCGCGGCGACCTCCAAGGGCAGGAAGACGACCCCGCCAGTGCACGCGTCGTGGTCCTCTCAGCTCGTGCGCGATGAATAGCGCCGTGATGTTGAAGACCCTGGGCGTCGCCGCGGCAAAAGCCCTCAGCGTCAATCTCAAGACATGCAGGGCCGGCATGCATGCCATGGTGCTGGTGAAAAAGGCACACAACTACGAAATCGTGATGGGACTCCTTCTAACATGGTTCGAAGTCCGAGTTCCTCCCATCCCTAACGCTTGTCATTGCCACCCACAAGAGCAGAAGCATTGACGCGAGCGTAGCTACTCCTCGACTTTCCTCCTGCTTTGGAGAAGCAAGAAGAGTGGAGGGCTGCCATCCAAAGACTCATCAGCCATGCCAATAGGGATGGCCACCGGGAAGCAAGTCCCTCATGGCGACGGCCCACTGAGCCGGCGTGCGTTGATAGTGGAAGGGTTGGAGGCGCTACAACCACGGTGCACTCCCCTCCACCGCGGTCGGCCTGTCGGGTTGACGCCCTTGATAACATGTCCATGGTGTCATCAGACCCACGGACATGTCATGACCAATGCCAGGTTCTCCAAGAGCGGCACAAAGAAGACGCCCGGACCATCATCGAATGGCGTCGGGATGCACACCATCAGTCTGATAGGCATCCTGGGCCTACTGAATACAAGCCTGCGCTAGGGGATGCTGGCGAATTTCCCTACGCAATAACTTGCAAGCATTCACTCATGAGCTGCGGCAGTTCCAGTGGCCCAACACACGCGTGTTCAAACCAGAGGTCCCAGAGAAGTACGACGGCAAGACTCATCCGTCCGAGTTCCTGAGCATTTACACCATTGTGATGCAAGCTGCCGGAGCACGAGACGACAAGGTACTCGCCAACTATTTCCCGTTGGCACTTAAGCCCAATGTCAGGTCAAGGTTGATGCATTTGCCGATAGACTCCATAGCCTCTTGGTCCGATCTGTGCCACGAGTTTGTTGTTGCCTTCACGGGTGGCCACATAGCTCCTGGGCAGGCAAGTGATTTGCATGTGATCCCCAGACAGATGGTGAATCCTTGCACAAGTATATACAAAGATTTAGCCATGTGCGGTACAACATCCCCGATGTTCATCCCGCCACTGTCATCAACGCGTTCCATCAGAACATGCGCAATCGCAAGATGCATGAAGATCTGGCCATGAACAAGGTTGCGGATGTTGCCGAACTGTACGTTCTGGCCGACAGATGTGCCTGAGCTGAGGAAGGAAGGAAGTACCCCGAAGAAGATGCCGACGCGGAAAGTGAATCTAAAGACGAAGACGTCGTCGCCCCGGCAAAGAAGGGCCAACTGCGTAACAGGAAGCGCAAGTGCAAGACCGTGCTTGTCCTCGAGGAATCCAGCGACCCCGACACCGCCAAGAATGCCAAGGTTGATGACCCCGGCAATGATATTGCCAGGTGCAACGCCTGCCGAGACTTGGCGGCTGCCGGCAAGTCAGAGGGCTCTGACAAGTCGTACTGCAAGATCCACCGTACCAAGGGCCACGATCTCCAGAATTGCCGCCAAGTGGAGCTGCTGATGGAAAAGCAAAGGGCTGAGTACGAGAGACGAGACAAGGAGAAGGGCCAAGGTGGTGCTGAAGGATCCGGCAAGAAGCGTGTCGGCCGAGGAGGACGCAGCGACAAGGAGAAGCAACAAGAGAGGCCTGCCCAAGGCCGCGACAAGAAAGGGGAGGATGACAATGACAAATCCACCGAGCATGAGTTTCAGAAGGTGACAGAAGTCATGTGTGTTGATGGAGGTGCTTTGTTGCATTCTTCCCACCACCAACTCAGATAGTGGGCGTGTGAGATTAATGCAACGGATCCAATGGTCGATGCCCAGAAGCCGTTGAGGTGGTCCCACACGCCTATCCTTTTTAGACACCGAGGATCACCCTGATCGCACAACTGCGGTCGGGTGTTTGCCATTGTTGGTATCCCCAACAATACGTAACATCAAGGTGATGAAGCTATTAGTTGATGATGGGGCCAGCCTTAACTTGATCTCGCGCAACATGATCAATTGGCTACAGATCCCTAATGAAGATCTCAAGGAGACAGGTATGTTCCAAGGGATCAATCCGGGAAGGAGTCGGCCCAAGGGAAAGGTCACGCTACCAGTTACGTTCGGTGGCGACCTCAACTACAGGACGGAGAGAATTGTTTTCGATGTTGCCAAGATCCCATTCCCATATAACGGAATCCTTGGCCGCCCAGCGTTGGCCAAGTTCATGGCGGCGTCGCACTACGTAAATAACAAGCTGAAGATGCCTGGCCCAATGAGCATCATCACCGTCGGCTATGATAAGAAGGATGCGCTCATCTGCAACGATCAGATCTATCGAGAGGCGGTTGTAGCGTCTGTCGCCAAGGCACCTACTCCCGTTGCCGAGAAGAAGACTAGCAAGGCCTCGACCACCGGCAAGACTCCTGGCTCCGGCAAGGGTTCCTGCAATCACTCCGACAAACGCGCCTCTTTGGAGTGCTATGTTCCCGCTGAGGACGTGCCAGAGAGCTCTACTGGCAAGAGCAAGAAGTCTAAAGCGGCCCCGCCAGAAACCAAGAAGGTGTCCATCAAGGAGGATGGCATAGACGGAGCTTTTACCATAAGCTCCACCCTTCACAACAAATTGGAAAGCACGCTCGTCGCCTTCCTGCGGGCGAATGTCGACGTGTTTGCATGGCAAGCATTCGACATCCCGGGCATTCCCAGGGACGTGATTGAGCATCATCTTGCTGTCTGCCCCCATGCACGGCCCGTCAAGCAGAAGATCAGAAAGCAAGCTTTGGAGCGACAAGAGTTTATCATCAAGGAGATCAGGAAGTTGGAGGCGGCAGGTTTGGTCAAGGGAGTACTCCACCCGACGTGGCTGGCCAATCCAGTAGTAGTACGTAAGGAGAATGGTAAGTGGAGGCAATGTATCGACTATACTGATATCAATAAAGCCTATCCAAAGGTTCCTTTCCCATTGCCACATATCGACCAGATAGTGGACTCCACTGCTGGGTGCGACCTGCTGTCGTTCCTCGATGCTTATTCAGGATATCAACAGATCTTCATGATGAAGGAAGATGAAGAAAAGACCGATCACCCCATGTGGCATGTACTGTTTCGTATGAATGCCTTTCGGGTTGAAGAGCGCTGGTTCAACGTTCGGCCGAGCGGTCCAAATCGGCTTTGAGCCCAGCTCCATAGAAATATGGAAGCCTGCATGGATGATATAGTGGTCAAAACCAAATACAAGGCCACGCTCGTGCAGGACCTGGAAGAAACCTTTGCAAATTTGCACAAGATCAACCTCAAGCTCAACCCAGAGAAGTGTGTGTTCGGTGTCCCGTCTGGCAAACTTCTTGGGTTCTTTGTGTCTCAACGTGGGATCGAAGCGAATCCTGACAAGATCAAAGCCATTGAGCAGATTGAGGCGCCCCGACAAGTCAAGGATGTCCGTATGCTTGCCGGCTGCGTTGCCACCCTGAGTAGGTTTATCTCTAAGTCTGTAGAGTGCTCCCTCCCCTTCTTCAAAATTTTGAAAAAGGTGGGTCCAATGAAATGGACTCCGAAGGCAGAGGCAGCGCCGCAAGATTTAAAGAGGTACCTCTCCTCTACGCTAATACTAGTCGTGACCAAAGCACAAGAGCCGTTGTTGTTGTACTTGGCAGCAACAAATCAAGTGGTCAGTGTCGCGCTAGTGGCGGAGAGAGAAGCTGAGGAAGAGGCAACAGCGGTGGCAGGGCCATCGGATGAGGAACCGGGGCCGGCAAGACAGAATCCCCGGCAGGGCCCGGTCTCGACAAGACAGAATCTGTGCAAATGAGTGAAGTAAAGCAGAAGAAGAAGGTGGTGCAACACCTAGTCTACTTTGTCAGCTCCCTCTTGCAGGGGGCTAGGTCAAGGTACTCTGTCATGCAGAAGTTGCTTTTCGGTCTCCTTATGGCCTCGAGAAAGCTGCGCCACTATTTTCAAGCACACGAGATCATCGTCGTCACTCGCCTCCCATTGCAACGAATCTTGCACAACCCGGATGCGACTAGGAGGATCGTGGCATGGGCGTTGGAGCTGTTAAGTTTTGGGCTCAACTTTGAAAGTACTCCAAAAATCAAGAGCAAGGCTTTAGCAGAATTCATAGTAGAATGGACGTCCACGCCCGACCAAGAAGTTCAAGAGACCACCCTTCGCGGCAAAGAGGCAAGTAGTCATTGGATTATGTACTTTGATGGGGCCTTCTCCTTACAAGGTGCTGGTCCCAGCGTGCTGCTCATCGCACTCACCGGAGAGCGCCTCAAGTATGTGGTCCAGATGCACTTTCCCCAGGAGAGGTCGACAAAAAACACCGCGGAGTACGAGGGGCTGCTTGCCGGTCTCAGGATCGAAGCGGACCTTGGAATTAGGAAGCTTATTGTCAGAGGAGATTCACAACTTGTCACCAAGCAAGTCAACAAGGATTATCAGAGCCCGCTGATGGAAGCTTACGTGGATGAAGTGAGGAAATTGGAAGAGCACTTTGACGGTCTACAAGCAGAGCATGTACCTCGAGCATCAAACAACATTGCTAATGATTTGTCAAAACGCGTTTCCCTCAAGCTACCCGTGGAACCAGGTACCTTTGTGCTTCAATTGACTCAGCCATCCATCGAATCATCAACAAAGAAGAACAAGTGAAGGAAGGCGGGCCCCGGCAAATACTTTCCCGCGGAGCTCCCAAGAGCCGCCGGCAAGGAAGTTGTTGGGTAACCCAAGCTGGCCGGGGAGCAGCACCCTCCGGCAGAGTCCCGAGCTCTTGCCGTCGAGACAGCTGCCCCCATGGCAGAAGGCATGCCTTTGGTCCTTGCCGTCGAGCCTCAGGCTCCAGCATGGGCACAACATACAGTATGTTTCCTCCAAACAGGGGAGATCCCTGAGGAGTAGGAAGAAGCAGAGAAAGTAGCCTGTCGGTCTAGCATGTACCAGTTTGTGGATGATGTCCTTTACAGAAGGAGGCCGAACGGCATGAAATTGAAGTGTATTCCTCGGGAGGACAGACTGGAGCTATTGGCAGAGATACACGGAGGCATATGTGGCTCCCACATAGTGTCAAGAGCCCCTAGCCGGCAAAGCATTCCGGCAAGGTTTCTTCTGGCCCACTACCCTCCAGGATGCAACAGCACTAGTAACCAAGTGTGAAGCGTGCCAGTTTCATTCAAAGAAGCTTCATCAACCAGCTGAAGCCCTTCAAACAATCCCTCTCTCCTGGCCATTTTTGGTCTAGGGGCTCGACATACTGGGCCCCTTTCCCTGTGTTGTCGGGGCTTTGAGTACTTGTACGTCGCAATTGACAAGTTCACAAAGTGGCCTGAAGTGGAGCCAGTGAGAAAGGTGACAACGCAGTCGGCCGTCAAGTTCTTCAAAGGGCTCGTTTGCCATTTTGGTGTGCCAAATAGAGTCATCACCGACAACGGCACACAGTTCACGAGCCGCACCTTCATGCAGTATATCCAAGACCTTGGCAGCAATGTTTGCTTTGCTTCTGTTGCTCATCCAAGAAGCAATGGCCAGGCGAAAAGGGCAAATGCTGAAGTGTTGCGAGGCCTCAAAACAAGAACTTTCGACAGGCTGCGCAAGTGTGGAAGGCGCTGGATTGATGAATTGCCAACAGTTCTTTGGTTAATCAGATCAACACCAAATCGAGCCACTGGCCAGACACCCTTTGCCCTGGTATACGGGGCAGAAGCAGTTCTCCCCACAGAACTCATATACATGTCACCCCGAGTGCTTGCTTATGATGAGCTGGAGCAAGAGCAGTTGCGCCAAGATGATGCAATGCTCCTTGCGGAAGATCGTCTTCGAGCTGCTGTGAGAGCCGCTCGCTATCAGCAAGCCTTGCGCCGCTATCATAGCCACAAGGTTCACGCCGGAAGCCTTGAGGAAGGCGACCTTGTTCTTCGGCGCGCTCAGTCCGCCAAGAATTCAAACAAGTTGACACCAAAGTGGGAAGGCTCCTATCGCGTAATACGAGTCACCAGGCCTAGTGCAGTCCGCCTAGAGACCGAAGATGGCATTCCGATGAGCAACTCCTGGAATATCGAACATCTTCTCAAGTTCTACCCATAGGACGTGGTTGCCGGGAGCTCCGGCAACCCCCTTTTTTGTACTAGCCTTGCCGGCAAGGCATGTAACCCTATGTACAGAGCCAGGTACAGACCCTGTGCACAGCCCGATAGTTTTTAGCATGCATAGTTTCCTGCTAGTTTCCATGTCTATATATATACATATGTATGCATGTCATGCTTTCCCAGGATATTGTGTTGCCTTACATTCGAAAAGGTACCGGGGAATCATCAAGGCTCCGCGCCCATGTCCTCTCCTCCTTTCAGCCACCGTGACAACGCTCCTGCAAGAAATAAAGAAGACTGCCCGGCACGTCGTCCCCGACGACCCAACCAGATAAAGTTCATCTCCTGCACATTCATGTTCGTAGCTTGTGACTTGTGCATTACAAGACCTCGCCACTTTGATTGGACTTAGGTGCTCCCATCCCCAACTCGAATGTTGCTTCGGTCGGGTGGTTACAGAAACCTTTGGCAGAAAGAGATTGGCAGGGGCTGGACCCTGCGTTTGTAACCCGACAGATGTGATTCTCTGGCAGACACAGAGGGCGCTGGCAAGGTAGCTTGCCAGGGAGACTCATTTATTTTTTTATTAAAGAGGCATTTTGCCTCTGCACGAGCATCTACTTGCATGAGTTCCCGGCAAAAGCTTATCTTCTTCATTGATATGCTGATACAAGTACAAATATTACAGAACATAAGCATGGGCTTGGAAGATTATATTTTTCTAGAAAGTTAAGATTTGGCAAGTGCCTACAAATTGAGAAAAAGATAAGTGCCCCGTAATCCCCATTCTTGCCCCCTTTCCTCTCTAGGCACGACAGGTGAAGGAAGGTGACGGGCATGGGGAACATGGCGATGGAGAGCTTGACGAGGAAGCCCGTCCACCACCGGCGCCAGAGCCAGCAGGACGTAACCCCCAGCAAGGCGTGTTGCCGGGGGAAGGAGGAGGTGGAGAATATGATGGTGCTGCCACTGATGGTCAGCTGGAGTCGAAGTCATCGTCCTCCCGCCCGCTGCCGTCGTCGTCACTGGCGCTGTCCTCCTCACCGCCATCGCTCAAGGAGGAGCTTTCATCGTCAGTGGAACTCTCCATGCAGCACCCTAAGCGGATTCCTGAGCTCCCGAAGACCTTGATGGAGAGCAGGCCGCTCTCCATTAACTTGAAATGGAGAACATGCCCCTCCGACAAGCTATGGGCACGTGCAAAAGTCTTCCACCCCTGGCGAAGGTACATGACGTGGCGAGGAAAATCAATGTCAACCCACATGCTGCCGTTACCGCGGCTCCTCATGTGGAGCCTCAAGGCCTGCGATGGGTCCTGCTCCATCACCCGGGAGAACAGTGCCGGAAGCCGGAGACAACTGCACACAGGCTTATATAGCCTGATGAAGAACTCGTAGGGGTGGTCTCCGACATGGCCGCCCATTGGAGGAGGGGCCGCCGGCGGAAGCGCAGCTGGTGCACCGCCCCGTCCACCTCCTCCCCGAGCACCGCGGCGACCTCGGCCTCGTCCTCTCCCCCTCGCGTCGGGCTCCGCCGCCGGAGACTCCAGAGGAGGAGGAACACGTTGTCGGGCAAAAGCCCTCGTCGCCGCCATCGAGGCGCCAACATGTCCTTTCACCATGGCGAATGGGAGGAAGATAATAAGCGAGAGGAGGAGAAGAGGGCGAATGCGGAGAAGCACCATCCCTATCCCTTTTTATAGAGGAGCAAAGCCGGGGCCAGGCCACCCAGCCCAAAGGGCGGCCGCCCCGCACGAACAATGCGGCCTCCTGAGGCACAGGGGATCGGAACCGACCCGCTCCCCCAATCAACAAACGCCTGGTTTTCCGCCCCGGCGTTAATGCCCACGTCCTCCGCATCCACCGCCTACCCTTCCCAAGGCATGGAGGATACGTGGCGAAGCGAAAGGGGGTGCAGGGACAGGTGGGACGACCGTTTTCCACCCCATGATCGCAGGGTGCAACGCCATGCAGACTACAACCCAAGTCCACTTAGTAAATGAGTAGTGCCCTGCATATTCCTTCTTTTTTTAATAAGGAAAGCACAGACCGCCTCTTTACTATCGACTGCGAGATGATGCGAGCATGCTGAGGCCATCCCACGCACGACCCCCACGTCATGCGCTCAACACGGGTCGTGGGGAAGTGCAACTGACAAAAAGATCATGGCGATCCATCTCTGCCACGCCCGCCCACGCACTGCTTTGGGCATGGCCGAACTATGCCTTGCGCTTATGTGTGACCCAGGCTCGTGGGCTCCTGTCGGTGCACAAAAGTATGAATACTTCTGTACCCCTTACTAGTGCACAGGCAGTCGCAGCCAGACCTGCGGCAAGGCTTGGCAAGGCAGAGAAAGGAAAGTACGAAGGCTACCAAGACAGATACTCAAAGCACAAGGACTAGAGGGCGAGCTGGACCACCCCCGGCAAGGGCCTTGCCGGGGCAACCTGCACAACACCAGCGAGTCCATCACCCTTGGGGCAGAGAGCTTTCACACCGTCGACAACATTAAGGACAAGATCTCAGAACGCATGCTTGGTAGCATGCGGATCCTCATAAGGATTGATAGCCCACGGGTCCACGTGGGGCCAGAAGACGAAGACCCCCGGCAAGACCCTTGCCGGGGATGACTCCAAGGCCCCCGGCAAGCCTTGCCGGGGACGATCGCTGGGCCACGGCTGAGGGAGTCCTGGATTAGGGGGTCCTCGGACAACCGGACTATGTACTGTTGCCGGATTGTTAGACTGTGAAGATACAAGATAGAAGACTTTGTCCCATATCCGGATGGGACTCTGCTACGTCTTGAGATTGCGTTGGTTTTCCTTGAAGAGGAAAGGGTGATGCAACAAAGTAGCGTAAGTATTTCCCTCAGTTTTTGGGAACCAAGGTATCAATCCAGTAGGAGGCTCCTCAAAAGTCCCACACACCTACACAAACAAACAAGAACCTCGCAACCAACGCAATAAAGTGGTTGCCAATACCTTCACGGCCACTTGCGAAAGTGAGATCTGATAGAGATAATATGATAAGATAAATATTTTTGGTTTTTTTATGATATAGATTGGAAAAGTAAAGATGCAAATAAAAGTAGATGATAAACTTATATGATAAAAGATAGACCCGGGGGCCATAGGTTTCACTAGTGGCTTCTCTCAAGATAGCATAGGTATTATGGTGGGTGAACAAATTACTGTCGGGCAATTGATAGAAAAGTGCATAGTTATGAGATTATCTAGGCATGATCATGTATATAGGCATCATGTCCGTGACAAGTAGACCAACTCCTGCCTGCATCTACTACTATTACTCCACACATCAAACGCTATCCAGCATGCATCTAGAGTATTAAGTTCACAAAGAACAGAGTAATGCATTAAGAAAGATGACATGATGCAGAGGGATAAACTCATGCAATATGATATAAACCCCATCTTTTTATCCTCGATGGCAACAATACAATACGTGCCTTGTTGCCCCTGCTGTCACTGGGAAAGGACACCGCAAGATTGGACCCAAAGCTAAGCACTTCTCCCATTGCAAGAAAGATCAATCTAGTAGGCCAAACCAAACTGATAATTCGAAGAGACTTGCAAAGATAACTTAATCACTCATAAAAGAATTCAGAGGAGATTCATATATTTCTCATAGATAAACTTGATCATAAACCCACAATTCATCGGATCTCGACAAACACACCGCAAAAAGAGTTACATCGAATAGATCTCCAAGAAGATCGAGGAGAACTTTGTATTGAGATTCAAAGAGATAGAAAAGCCATATAGCTAATAACTATGGACCCGAAGGTCTGTGGTAAACTACTCACAACTCATCAGAAGGGCCTTGGAGATGATGTAGAGGCCCTCCGTGGTCGATTCCCCCTCCGGCGGAGCGCCGGCAAAGGCTCTAAGATGGGGCTTTGCATATACAGAAGGTTGCGGCAGTGGAAATAGTTTTTCGTGGCGCTCCCCGATGGTTTCAGGGTACGTGGGTATATATAGGAGGAAGAAGTAGGTCGGTGGACGCTCGAGGGGCCCACGAGGGTGGGGGCGCGCCCACCCCTAGGGGGCGCGCCGAGCACCCTCATGACCGCCTCCTCTGTTGCTTGACGTCCACTCCAAGTCCCTTGGATCACGTTTGTTCCAAAAAGATCGCTCCCGAAGGTTTCATTCCGTTTGGACTCCGTTTGATGTTCCTTTCCTTCTAAACACTGAAATAGGCAAAAAAAACAGCAATTCGGGTTGGTCCTCCGGTTAGTAGGTTAGTCCCAAAAATTATATAAAAGTGTAAAGTAAAGCCCATAACATACAAAACGGGTAATATAATAGCATGGAACAATAAAAAATTATATATACGTTGGAGATGTATCAAGCATCCCCAAGCTTAATTCCTGCTCGTCCTCGAGTAGGTAAATGATAAAAACAGAATTTTTGCTCTGGAATGCTATCTAGCATAATTCTCAATGTAATTTTCTTTATTGTGGCATGAATGTTCAGATCCAAATGATTCAAAATAAAAGTTCATATTGACATAAGAAATAGTAATACTTCAAGCATACTAATCAAAGTAATCATGTCTTCTCAAAATAACATGGCTAAAGAAAGTTCATCCCTACAAAATCATATAGTTTGGTCATGCTCCATTTTCGTCACACAAGAATGCTCTCATCTTGCACACCCCCGATGACAAGCCAAGCAATTGTTTCATACTTTAGTAATCTCAAACTTTTTTCAACTTTCATGCAATACATGAGCGTGAGCCATGGATATAGCACTACGAGTGGAATAGAATATGATGATGGAGGTTGTGTGGAGAAGACAAAAAAGGAAGAAAGTCTCATGTTAACGAGGCTAATCAATGGGCTATGGAGATGCCCATCAATTGATGTCAACACGAGGAGTAGGGATTGCCATGCAACGGATGCACTAGAGCTATAAATGTATGAAATCTCAACAAAAGAAACTAAGTGGGTGTGCATCTCACTTGCTTGCTCACGAAGACCTAGGGAATTTTGAGGAAGCCCATCATAGGAATATACAAGCCAAGTTCTATAATGAAAAATTCCCACTAGTATATGAAAGTGACAACATAAGAGACTTTCTATATGAAGAACATGGTGCTACTTTGAAGCACAAGTGTGGAAAAGGATAGTAACATTGCCCCTTTTTTTTCTTTTTTCTTTTCTTTTTGGGCCTTTTTTTGGCCTTGCTTTTTTTATTTGGGGACAATGCTCTAATAATGATGATCATCACACTTCTATTTATTTACAACTCATGAATTACAACTCAAAACTAGAACAAGATATGACTCTATATGAATGCCTCCGGTGGTGTACCGGGATGGGCAATGAATCAAGAGTGACATGTATGAAAATTTATGCATGGTGGCTTTGCCACAAATACGATGTCAACTACATGATCATGCAAGGCAATATGACAATGATGATGCGTGTCATGATAAATGGAACGGCGGAAAGTTGCATGGCAATATATCTCGGAATGGCTATGGAAATGCCATAATAGGTAGGTATGGTGGTTGTTTTGAGGAAGATATAAGGAGGTTTATGTGTGATAGAGTGTATCGTATCACGGGGTTTGGATACACTGGCGAAGTTTGCACCAACTCTCAAGGTGAGAAAGGGCAATGCATGGTACCGAAGAGGCTAGCAATGATGGAAGGGTAAGAGTGTGTATAATCCATGGACTCAACATTAGTCATAAAGAACTCATATACTTATTGAAAAAATCTACAAGTCATCAAAAACCAAGCACTACTCTCATGCTCCTAGGGGGATAGATTGGTAGGAAAAGACCATCGCTCGTCCCCGACCGCCACTCATAAGGATGACAATCTAAGAACACCTCATATTTCAAATTTGTTACACAACGGTTACCATACATGCATGCTACAGGACTTGCCAACTTCAACACAAGCATTCTTTAAATTCACAATTACCCAACTAGCATGACTCTAATATCACCACCTCCATATCTCAAAACAATTATCAAGCATCAAATTGATCATAGCATCCAATTCACTTCCTATGATAGTTTTTATTATACCCAACTTGGATGCCCATCATTCTAGGACCAATTTTATAACCATAGCAAATAACATTCTGTTCTAAGAGACTTTCAAAATAATATAAGTGAAGCATGAGAGATCAACAATTTCTACAAAATCAAACCACCGCCGTGCTCTAAAAAGTATAAGTGAAGCAGTAGAGCAAAAACTATATAGCTCAAAAGATATAAGTGAAGCACATAGAGTATTCTAATAAATTCCAAACAAGTGGGTTTCTCCCAAAAGGTGTTTACAGCAAGGATTATTGTGGTAAACTAAAAATCAAAGACTAATATCATACAAGACGGTCCAAGAAAAACACATATCATGTGGCGAATAAAAATATAGCTCCAAGTAAAGTTACCGATGAACGAAGACGAAAGAGGGGATGCCTTCCGGGGCATCCCCAAGCTTAGGATTTTGGTTATCCTTGAATATATTGGGGTGACATGGGCATCCCCAAGCTTAGGCTCTTGCCACTCCTTATTCCATAGTCCATCAAATCTTTACCCAAAACTTGAAAACTTCACAACACAAAACTCAACAGGAAATCTCATAAGCTCCGTTAGTGCAAGAAAGAAAAACCACCACATAAGTTATTGTAATGAACTAATTATTTATTTATATTGGTGTTAAACCTACTGTATTCGAACTTCTCTATGGTTCATACCCCCCGATACTAGCCATAGATGCATCAAAATAAGCAAACAACACACGAAAAACAGAATCTGTCAAAAACAGAACAGTTTGTAGAAATCTGTAACTCTCAAATACTTATGGAACTATAAAAATCCTACATAAATAGGAAGTCTTGGGAAATTTGTCTATACATCAAAAAGAATAAACGCAAAATCACGTTCCTGCAAATTACTAAAATTATTTTCGTGCTCGCAAAGTTTCTGTTTTTCAGCAGAATCAAATTAACTATTACCATAGGTTATCCTATAGGTTCTACTTGGCACAAACACTAAATAAAACAAGAAAACACATCTAAACAAAATCTAGATGAAATATTTATTACTAAACAGAAGCAAAAACAAAAAACAAGAATAAAATTGGGTTGCCTCCCAACTAGCGCTATCGTTTAACGCCCCTAGCTAGGCATAAAAGCGAGGATAGATCTAAGTAGTGCCATCTTTGGCACCCAATTCATAAGTAGCTCGCATGATAGGTTCATAAGGTAATTTGACTTTATTTCTTGGAAAGTGCTCCATGCCTTTCCATAATGGAAATTGGAATCTAATATTCCCTTCCTTCATATCAATAATTGCACCAATCATTCTAACGAAATGTCTACCAAGAATAATAGGACAAGAAAGATTGCAATCTATGTCAAGAATGATAAAATCTACGGGCACATAATTCCTATTTGCAACAATAAGAACATCATTGATCCTTCACATAGGCTTTTTAATGGTGGAATCCGCAAGGTGCAAATTTAAAGAGCAATCATCAAAATCATGGAAACCTAGAATATCACATAAACTTTTTGGAATCGTGGAAACACTAGCACCCAAATCACATAAAGCATAGCACTCATGATATTTAATTTAAATATTTATAGTAGGTTCCCATTCATCATAAAGTTTTCTGGGTATAGAAACTTCCAAATTAAGTTTTTCCTCATAAGATTGCATCAAGGCATCAACAATATGTTTGGTAAAAGCTTTATTTTGACTATAAGCATAAGGAGATTCAACACGGATTACAACAAGGAAATACAATATATTAAAGAACAATTATCATAATTAAATTCCTTGAAATCCATAATAGTGGGTTCAATGCTATTTAAAGTCTTGACCTCTCAAATCCCACTTTTACCAAATTTAGCATCAAGATCTAAAAACTCTGAATCATTGGGACGCCTTTTAACTAAAGTTGACTCATCTCCAGTCCCATCATTATTAAGATTCATATTGCAAAACAAATATTTAATAGGGGATACATCAATAACTTTTAGATCTTCATCATTATTTTCATGAAAACTAGAAGAACACGCTTTTACAAAATAATCTTTCTTAGCACGCAATCTAGCGGTTCTTTCTTTGCACTCATCAATGGAAATTCTCATAGCTTTGAGAGACTCATTGATATCATGCTTAGGAGGAATAGATCTAAGTTTAAAAGAATCAACATCAAGCGAAAGTCATGACGCCACCCATCTAAACAACTTCGAGTGGACGGACGTGGCAATGACCGGACTAGAAGAAATAAAGGCTCTTCTAGCAAGCAACCCAATCCTGGCCACGCCAAACGTCAGCGAACCAATGTTATTATACATATCGGCCACACACCAAGTTGTGAGCGCGGTGCTCGTCGTCGAACGAGAGGCGGACGGACACAAATTCCCGCTCCAGAAGCCGGTATACTACGTATCCACCGTCCTCACACCATGCAAATTGCGGTACCCTCATTACCAAAAAATAGCATATGCGGTTTTTATGGCATCCCAGAAGCTACGACACTACTTTCAAGAGTGTTCAATTACGGTGGCCTCCGAAGTACCTCTCAATGACATAATAAACAACTGCGACACTACGGGCCGGACTGCCTAGTGGGCCATTGAGCTCCTTCCATTCAACATATCATACAAACCATGCAGGGCCATTAAATCAAAAGTATTGGCTGACTTCATCGCCGAATGGACAGAAGCCGAACTCCCTAAAGAGTACGACACATACTCCAGCTGGATCATGCATTTTGATGGCTCCAAAATGCTAGCAGGCCTAGGGGCATGCGTTGTCCTAACATCCCCTACTGGAGATATTGTTCAGTATTTCCTACAAATATTGTTCATGGACTCTAACAATGCAGCCGAATACGAAGCCTTATTGCATGGTCTTCGGATGGCTGTCTCCATGGGCATACAATGCCTGGAAGTGCGTGGGGATTCAAACCTTGCAATATCTCAAATACATGGATATTTTGATGCCAAGATCTGAAGATGGCGGCTTACTGTAATGCCATTCTCAAAATGTCAGCTCGGTTTGAGGGGCTCGAGTTTCACCATGTGGCTCGAGAAAGTAATCAAGCGGCGGATGTCCTTGCTCGCATCGGCACCAAGCGCGACCCTGTCCCACCTAACATCTTTCTGGAAAGGCTTTTCAAGCCATCCGTGGTGTGGCAAGGGGAGAGTGGCACTACAAATCCAGACCCGAATACAACCCCAGAATCCAAACACACCAACATCATTGGGGGCTCAGCCACCGAAATTACACCGTCGGCCCATCTCATCATGGCAGTCATCGCCCCATGGACCGAACCCTTCTTACGCTGCATTGTGTAGCATTCTAAAGCCTCCAAGGTTCAAGAGGGAGAACTCTATAAGAAAAGCGCTACCGGAGTACTTCAAAGATGTATCTCTGAGGAGGAAAGGCGGCAACTCTTGGCTGAAATTCATGTTGGTCTCGTCGATCACCACGCCGCAGCTCGGGCCCTCGTAAGTAAGGCCTTCCGTACAAGTTTCTATTGGCCAACAGCCCGAGAAGACGCGCAAGACCTCATCCAATATTGCGTCGGATGCCAGCTTTTCGCCAATCAAAGCCATATGCCACCCACCGCTCTACAAACAATCCCCATCACATGGCCTTTTGCAGTCTGGGGGCTTAATATGGTCGGACCCCTTAAAGGAGGAAGCCACAAGAAAAAATACCTATTGGTCATGGTGGATAAATTTACTAAGAGGATAGAGGCCAAACCAGTCAAAACGGCCAAAGCCGGGCTAGTGATAGATTTTATATCCGGTGGTCTGCACCATTATGGTGTTCCACACAGTATTATCACTGACAACAGCTCCAATTTCACAGCCGATGAGGTGAAAGCCTGGTGTGCTAATTGCTACGTCTTGAGCTTGCGTTGGTTTTCCTTGAAGAGGAAAGGGTGATGCAGCAGAGTAGCGTAAGTATTTCCCTCAGTTTTTGAGAACCAAGGTATCAATCCAGTAGGAGGCTCCTCAAAAGTCCCACGCACCTACACAAACAAACAAAGAACTCGCAAGCAACGCAATAAAGGGGTTGTCAATCCCTTCACGGCCACTTGTGAAAGTGAGATCTGATAGAGATAGTATGATAAGACAAATATATTTTTGGTATTTTATAATATAGATGCAAAAAGTAAAGATGCAAATAAAAGTAGATTGAAAGCTTATATGATAAAAGATAGACCCGTGGCTATAATTTTCACTAGTGGCTTCTCTCAAGATAGCATAAGTATTACGGTGGGTGAACAAATTACTGTCGAGCAATTGATAGAAAAGCGAATAATTATGAGATTATCTAGGCATGATCATGTATATAGGCATCACGTCCGTAACAAGTAGACCGACTCCTGCCTGCATCTACTACTATTACTCCACACATCGACCGCTATCCAGCATGCATCTAGAGTACTAAGTTCATAAAGAACAGAGTAACGCATTAAGAAAGATGACATGATGTAGAGGGATAAACTCAAGCAAAATGATATAAACCCCATCTTTTTATCCTCGATGGCAACAATACAATACGTGCCTTGCAACCATTTCTGTCACTGGGTAAGGACACCGCAAGATTGAACCCAAAGCTAAGCACTTCTCCCATGGCAAGAAAGATCAATCTAGTAGGCCAAACCAAACTGATAATTCGAAGAGACTTGCAAAGATAACTCAATCATACATAAAAGAATTCAGAGAAGATTCAAATATTTCTCATAGATAAACTTGATCATAAACCCACAATTCACCGGATCTTGACAAACACACCGCAAAAAGAGTTTACATCGAATAGATCTCCACAAGAGAGGGGGAGAACATTGTATTGAGATCCAAAAAGAGAGAAGAAAGCCATCTAGCTAATAACTATGGACCCGAAGGTCTGTGGTAAACTACTCACAACTCATCGGAGGGGCTATGGTGTTGATGTAGAAGCCCTCCGTGGTTGATTCCCCCTCCGGCGGAGCACCGGCGAAGGCTCCAAGATGGGATCTCACGGATACATAAGGTTACGGTGGTGGAAATTGGTCTTTGTTGGGTCCCTAGATGTTTTCGGGGTACGTAGGTATATATAGGAGGAAAAAGTACGTCGGTGGCCGCTCGTGGGGCCCAGGAGACAGGGGGGCGCCCAGGAGGGGTGGGCGCGCCCTCCTATCTCCTGGAGGCCTCGTCTGCTTCTTGACTTGCACTCCAAGTTCTTCGGATCACGTTTGTTCCAAAAATCACGCTCCCGAAGGTTTCATTCTGTTTGGACTCTGTTTAATATTCCTTTTCTTCGAAATACTGAAATAGGCAAAAAAACAGCAATATGGGCTGGGCCTCCGGTTAGTAGGTTAGTCCCAAAAATGATATAGATGTGTAAAATAAGGCCCATGAACATCCAAAAGGGGTAATATAATAGCATGGAACAATCAAAAATTATAGATACATTGGAGACGTATCAAGCATCCCCCAGCTTAATTCCTGCTCGTCCTCGAGTAGGTAAATGATAAAAACAGAAATTTTGATGTGGAATGCTACCTAGCATAATTCTCAATGTAATTTTCTCTATTGTGGCATGATTGTTCAGATCCAAATGACTCAAGATAAAAGCTTATAAAACATAAAAATAATAATACTTCAAAGCATACTAACAAATAATCATGTCCTATCAAAATAGCATAGCCAAATAAAGCTTATCCCTACAAAATCATATAGTTAGGCCATGCTTCATTTTCATTACACAAAATACTCCCATCATGTACAACTCCGATGACGAGCCGAGAAATTGGTTCATACTTTTTAACGCGCTTCAGCTTTTTCAACTCTTACGCAATACATGAGTGCAAGCCATGGACATAGCACTATGGTGTTATACGGTGGTGGTTGTAAGGACAAAAAGGGAGAATATAGTCTCACATCAACTAGGCGTATCAATGGGCTATTGAGATGCCCATCAATAGATATCAATGTGAAAAAGTAGGGATTGCCATGCAACGGATGCACTAGAGCTATAAATATATGAAAGCTCAACAAAAGAAACTAAGTGGGTGTGCATCCAACTCGCTTGCTCATGAAGACCTAGGGCATTTTGAGGAAGCCCGTCATTGGAATATACAAGCCAAGTTCTATAATGAAAAATTCCCACTTAGTATATGAAAGTGACAACATAGGAGACTCTATCATGAAGATCATGGTGCTACTTTGAAGGACAAGTGTGGAAAAAGAGATAGTAGCATTGTCCCTTCTCTCTTTTTCTCTCATTTTATTTATTTTCTCTTTTTCTCCCTTTTTTTCTTTATTTTTTTCTTTTTTTTCTTTGGCCTTTTTTTTGTCCTTTTCTTTTTTTTCTTTTTAAAGTCCGAAGTCTCATCCCGACTTGTGGGGGAATGATAGTCTTCATCATCCTTTCCTCACTGGGACAATGCTCTAATAATGAGATCATCACACTTTTATTGATTTACAACTCAAGAATTACAACTCAAAGCTAGAACAAGATATGACTCTATATGAATGCCTTCGGTGGTGTACCTGGATATGCAATGAATCAAGAGCGACATGTATGAAAATTTTGAAGGTGGCCTTGCCACAAATACGATGTCAACTTCATGATCATGCAAAGAGCAATATGACAATGATGGATCGTGTCATAATAAACAGAACAGTGGAAAGTTGCATGGCAATATATCTTGGAATGGCTATGGAAATGGCATAATAGGTAGGTATGGTGGCTGTTTTGAGGAAGGTAAATAGTGGGTGTGATACCGGCGAAAGTTGAGCGGTATAATAGAGGCTAGCAAAGTGGAAGGATGAGTGTGCGTATATCCACGGACTCACATTAGTCATAAAGAACTCATATACTTATTGCAAAAGTCTACTTAGCCCTCGAAGAAAAGTACTACTACGCATGCCCCTAGAGGGATAGATTGGTAGGAAAAGACCATCGCTCGTCCCCGACTGCCACTCATAAGGAAGACAATCAAAAGAGCACCTCATGCAACAAATTTGTCACACAACTTTTACCATACGTGCATGTTATGGGACTTGCAAACCTCAACACAAGTATTTCTCAATTTCATAATTACCCACTAGCATGACTCTAACATTACTACCTTTATATCTCAAAACAATTATCAAGCATCAAATTGATCCTAGTGTTTAATGCACTTTCTATGATAGTTTTTATTATACCCAACTTGGATGCTCATCATTCTAGGACCAAATTCATAACCGTAGAAAATACCTTGCTGTTCTAAAAGACACTCAAAATAATATAAGTGAAGCATGAGAGACTAGCAATTTCTTCAAAATTAAGCCACCACCGTGCTCTAAAAGATATAAGTGAAGCACTAGAGCAAAAACTATCAAGCTCAAAAGATATAAGTGAAGCACATAGCATATTCTAACAAATTCAATCAAGTAGGCTTCTCCCAAAAGGTGTGTACAGCAAGGATGCTTGTGGTAAACTAAAAAGCAAAGGCTAATATAATACACGACACTCCAAGAAAAACACGTATCATGTGGCGAATAAAAATATAGCTCCAAGTAAAGTTACCAATGAACGAAGACGAAAGAGGGGATGCCTTCCCGGGGCATCCCCAAGCTTAGGCTTTTGTCTATTCTTGAATATCTTGGGGTTCCATGGGCATCCCCAAGCTTAGGCTTTTTCCACTCCTTATTCCATAGTCCATCAAAGCTTTACGCAAAACTTGAAAACTTCACAACACAAAACTCAACAGGAAATCTTATAAGCTCCGTTAGTGAAAGAAAACAAAACCACCACATAAGGTACTGTAATGAACTCATTATTTATTTATTTTGGTTTTAAACCTACTGTATTCCAACTTCTTATGGTTTATAAACTATTTTACTAGCCATAGATGCATCAAAATAAGCAAAACAACACACAAAAAACAGAATCTGTCAAAAACAGAACATTCTGTAGCAATCTGTAACTAACGCAAACTTCTGGAACTCTAAAAATCCTACCAAAATAGGAAGTCCTGGAAAATTTGTCTATTGATAAGCAGCAAATAGAATCAACGCAAAAGCACGTTTCTGTGATTTAACAAAATTAATTTCGTGCGTGCAAAGTTTCTGTTTTTCAGCAGAATCAAATCAACTATCATCATAGGTTATCCTATAGGTTCTACTTGGCACAAACACTAATTAAAAGATAAAAACATGTATAAACAGAAGGTAGAAGCAAAATTTATTACTAAACAGGATCAAAAACAAAAAACACAAATAAAATTGGGTTGCCTCCCAACTAGCGCTATCGTTTAACGCCCCTAGCTAGGCATAAAAGCGAAGATAGATCTAAGTAGTGCCATCTTTGGCACTCAATTCATAAGTAGCTCGCATGATAGATTCATAAGGTAATTTGACTTTCTTTCTTGGAAAGTGCTCCATGCCTTTCCTTAATGGAAATTGAAATCTAATATTCCCTTCATATCAATAACCACACCAATCGTTCTAAGGAAAGGTCTACCAAGAATAATAGGGCAAGAAAGATTGCAATCTATATCAAGAACGATAAAATCTACGGGAACCAAATTTCTATTTGCAACAATGAGAATATCATTGATCCTTCCCATTGGCTTTTTAATGGTGGAATCCGCAAGGTGCAAATTTAAAGAGCAATCATCAAGATCATGGAAACCTAGAATATCACATAAAGTTTGCGGAATCGTGGAAACACTAGCACCCAAATCACACAAAGCAAAACACTCATGATCTTTAATTTTAATATTTATAGTAGGTTCCCAGTCATCATTAAGTTTTCTAGGTACAGACACTTCCAAATTAAGTTTTTCATCATAAGATTGCATCAAGGCATCAATGCTATGTTTGGTAAAAGCTTTATTTTGACTATAAGCATGAGCAGAATTAACAACGGATTGCAAAAAGGAAATACAACCTTCTAAAGAACAATTATCATAATAAAATTCCTTGAAATCTGAGATAGTGGGTTCAATGCTATTTAAAGTCATGACCTCTCCAATCCCACTTTTACCAAATTTAGCATCAAGATCTAAAAACTCCGAATTCTTGGGACGCCTTCTAAATAAAGTTGACTCATCTCCAGTCCCATTATTATCAAGATTAATATTGCAAAACAAAGATCTAATAGGAGACACATTAGTAACTTTAAGATCTTCATCATTATTTTCATTGAAACCGGAAGAACACGCCTTTACAAAGCAATCTCTCTTAGCACGCAATCTAGCGGTTCTTTCCTTACACTCATCGATGGAAATTATCATGGCTTTGAGAGACTCATTGATATCATGCTTAGGAGGAGAAGATCTAAGTTTAAGAGAATCAACATCAAGCGAAAGTCTATCAGCGTTCCTAGCCAAATCATCAACTTTAAGCAATTTTTCTTCAAGCAAAGCATTAAAATTCTTTTGAGAAATCATAAACTCTTTCACACTATTCTCAAAATCAGAGGGCATCTTATTGAAATTACCATAAGAATTATTGTAGGAATTTCCATAATTATTAGAGGAATTACTAGGGAAAGGTCTAGAATTAAAATTTCCTCTATAAGCATTGTTTCCAAAACTATTCCTACCAACAAAATTCACATCCATAGATTCATTATTAGTCTCAATCAAAGTAGACAAAGGCATATCATTGGGATCAAGAGGAGTATTTTTAGTAGCAAACATCTTCATAAGTTCATCCATCTTTCCACTCAAAACATTGATTTCTTCTATAGCATGCACTTTTTTACTAGAAGATCTTTCGGTGTGCCATTGAGAATAATTAGCCATAATATTATCAAGAAGTTTTGTAGCATCTCCTAACGTGATTTCCATAAACGTGCCTCCCGCGGCCAAATCTAAAAGATTTCTAGAAGCAAAGTTCAAACCGGCATAAAATTTTTGTATGATCATCCATAAATTCAAACCGTGAGTAGGGCAATTGCGAATCATCAATTTCATTCTTTCCCAAGATTGGGCAACATGCTCATGATCAAGTTGTTTAAAATTCATAATATCGTTTCTAAGAGTGATAATCTTAGTGGGAGGAAAATACTTAGAGATAAAAGCATCTTTGCACTTGTTCCAAGAATCAATACTATTTTTAGGCAAAGATGAAAACCAAACTTTAGCACGATCTCTAAGTGAAAACAGAAATAACTTCAATTTAACAATATCATTATCCGTATCTTTCTTCTTTTGCATATCACACAAATCAACAAAGTTGTTTAGATGAGTAGCAGCATCTTCACTAGGAAGGCCGGTGAATTGATCTTTCATAACAAGATTCAGCAAAGCAGTATTGATTTCACAAGACTCAACATGATTAAGAGGAGCAATCGGAGTACTAAGTAAATCATTATTATTGGTATTGGAGAAATCACACAATTTGGTATTATCTTGCGCCATGGCAACAAGTAATCCAACACACAAGCATACAGAAAAAGGCAAGCGAAAAAAAGAGAGAGAGATTGGGAAAGAGAGGGCAAATAAAACGGCAAGGGTGAAGTGGGGGAGAGGAAAGCGAGAGGCAAATGGCAAATAATGTAAATGCGAGGGAGATGAGTTTGTGATGGGTACTTGGTATGTCTTGACTTGAGCGAAGACCTCCCCGGCAACGGCGCCAGAAATCCTTCTTGCTACGTCTTGAGCTTGCGTTGGTTTTCCTTGAAGAGGAAAGGGTGATGCAGCAGAGTAGCGTAAGTATTTCCCTCAGTTTTTGAGAACCAAGGTATCAATCTAGTAGGAGGCTCCTCAAAAGTCCCACGCACCTACACAAACAAATAAAGAACTCGCAACCAATGCAATAAAGGGGTTGTCAATCCCTTCACGGCCACTTGCGAAAGTGAGATCTGATAGAGATAGTATGATAAGATAAATATATTTTTGGTATTTTATAATATAGATGCAAAAAGTAAAGATGCAAATAAATGTAGATTGAAAGCTTATATGATAAAAGATAGACCCGGGGGCCATAGGTTTCACTAGTGGCTTCTCTCAAGATAGCATAAGTATTACGGTGGGTGAACAAATTACTGTCGAGCAATTGATAGAAAAGCGAATAATTATGAGATTATCTAGGCATGATCATGTATATAGGCATCACGTCCGTAACAAGTAGACCGACTCCTGCCTGCATCTACTACTATTACTCCACACATCGACCGCTATCTAGCATGCATCTAGAGTATTAAGTTCATAAAGAACAGAGTAACGCATTAAGAAAGATGACATGATGTAGAGGGATAAACTCAAGCAATATGATATAAACCCCATCTTTTTATCCTCGATGGCAACAATACAATACGTGCCTTGCAACCCTTTCTGACACTGGGTAAGGACACCGCAAGATTGAACCCAAAGCTAAGGACTTCTCCCATGGCAAGAAAGATCAATCTAGTAGGCCAAACCAAACTGATAATTCGAAGAGACTTGCAAAGATAACTCAATCATACATAAAAGAATTCAGAGAAGATTCAAATATTTCTCATAGATAAACTTGATCATAAACCCACAATTCATCGAATCTCGACAAACACACCGCAAAAAGAGTTTACATCGAATAGATCTCCACATGAGAGGGGGAGAACATTGTATTGAGATCCAAAAAGAGAGAATAAGCCATGTAGCTAATAAATATGGACCCGAAGGTCTGTGGTAAACTACTCACAACTCATCGGAGGGGCTATGGTGTTGATGTAGAAGCCCTCCGTGGTCGATTCCCCCTCCGGTGGATACAGAAGGTTACGGTGGTGGAAATTGGTCTTCGTTGGCTCCCTGGATGTTTTCGGGGTACGTAGGTACATATAGGAGGAAGAAGTACGTCGGTGGCCGCTTGTGCGGCCCAGGAGATAGGCAAAAAAACAGCAATACGGGCTGGGCCTCTGGTTAGTAGGTTAGTCCCAAAAATGATATAAATGTGTAAAATAAAGCCCATAAACATCCAAAAGGGGTAATATAATAGCATGGAACAATCAAACATTATAGATACGTTGGAGATGTATCACTAATCTGGGCATAAAGCTCAATTTTGCCTCCGTATACCACCAACAAACCAACGGTCAAGTCGAACGAGCTAACGGTCTTATTATGAGCGGCATCAAACACAGATTAGTGCGGTCTTTGAAGGAATCAGACAAGCACTGGGTGGAGGATCTCGACTCCGTACTCTGGGGGCTGCGGACCACACCCAATCATTCTACCGGATATACACCTTTTTTCATGGTGTACGACGCAGAGGTTGTGTTACCCTGCGACATTATTCATGACTCACCTCGAGTGCGCATGTATGAAGAGAGAGAGAGGCCGAGCTGGATCGGCAGGACAACTTAGATGCCCTGGAGGAGGAGTGTGACGTCGCTAAGGCCCGTTCCGCATTCTATCAAGAACAGGCTCGCAGATATCAAAGCAGAGAAGTACGGGCCAAGACTTATAACATTGGTGAACTCGTTCTACGCTTGCCGGAGAAGAAAAAGGACAAACTCAAGCCCAAGTGGGAGGGTCCCTTCATCGTCGACGAAGTTCTCACCGAAGGAGCGTACCGCCTGCATGATGCATCAGACAACCGCCTGGAGCCGAACCCATGGAACGTGTCCAGACTCCGAAGATTCTATGCCTAGTGCCGGACTCTTCGTTCGTCTCCTTTTTCCCTTTTTCCTCCATTTATTTATTTTTTGTCTATTTTCATTTTTATTTCTTAAGTTGTAAAGCTCTTGCACGGTTAAACCATACACCTAGAACGCATACAATTCTTAATACTCATAATTATACTTGGGGGCTTCTTGTACAGAAGCTTATTACTATTATTTTTCAAGCATCAAGCTCACTACATATGTGTCTTTTCCATGTATGTACCTTTTCTTCGCCATTATATGCATCAATATGACTTAAGTTTTGGCTAAGCTGGGTTGCCTGGCTCCTGTGCTTATGCCCTACATTCCCGTTAGTTCGGCTAGGTTATAAAGGGAGTACCTCTGCGATTGTTACTGCCGGGTCATCCGGATGTGTACGTCAGACTGGGTGAAGCCGAAAGCTAGCGTTCTTAAGGGAATATTTGGTCGGCGGACTAAAGCTGTTTTTTTACTCGTCACTTTATGAACCCCCAGATGTTATGTGTACTATGGTTTTTCAAACACAGTACGGACATGCACATTAATGCATGCTTACCAAGAGAAAGGAACCCTTCACGAAACTATTCTCTCTGGAAGATGTTTCTTACAATCAAAATGTAATATAACATAACTAGCCGGATGCTTGTCTATTCAAGCAACTATGACCCCTATGCCTGGCTTCCACGCGTACCCCGGTTTACATTACTGAGTGGGTATTCGGAAGCACTCCGCACCTTCAGGTCCAAAGGCTGAAGCGAAAAGGTCTGCCATGACAAGCGTTTTACAATTCAGCTAGAGACATTAATTTGTCAAATGAAGTACATAGTCACTTAGACTCAAACACTTTTTCTTCTATGCCATCTAACAAGCTATTTGGACTACAATCCTGCTGGGAATACTTGGCGGCTACTTGAACCTGGTCATATACCAAACTAACGGGAATTTCTTCTCCATTTGACCCTACAGGTCTTACCCGGGCCATGTGATTCGGGTCGAGCTTGGTATACCGTGTTTTCACCATCGCCCAGGCCTCTCGCGCACCTTCCCGGCAGGCCGATATCTTCCATAATCGGAAGCGCTGTCGCGCTCCCTGGAGTAGCTGTACAAGCCCCTCCATACTTCCTGGAGGGGAATCGGATGGCCATAAAGCCTTAGCAATACTTTGCATCGCCTGCCGAGCTCGCTCGTGTATTTGCGACAGCTCTTGTAGCAGATCGCTCGATGATCTAGACACCTCCTCTTCGGGACGGCCCATCAATATACCTACAGACATAATTCTGTCAGTTCCTTAACTTGCCGAACTATATAAAAGTAAGTCCAAACACATGCCAAATATGCCACCTCGCAGCTTCTTATGCTCCTTCACGGAGTCAACTAGCTGGGCCCGCACATCCTTTAGCTCTTCGTCAAGCTTGGTGTTGGCATCTTGGAGTTTGTTCTTATCCGCCCTGACCTGTGTCAGGATACGTTCGCCCGCGGCTAGTTGCCTTTGAGCTCCTGGACCTCCCTCTTGTGCGACTTCCGGTGCTTCTACTATAAGATTTTGCGCATGTATTAATAACCCTGGTACATGATTATATTTTCTCGATAGAGGGGAACATTACCAGATGCCGCCTTCTTGGATTTCTCCAGTTCGGTGGTAGCTTTAGTCAGCTGGGCCTGACACTTTTCCAGCTCTTGAGACAATAGATTGTTCTTCTATGTGAGCACCTAGTCATATAACGATCCTTAAATCAGTTGTACCAACTGGTTCAAGTCTCGGGGGCTACTGGTATATGATTATCAGTTATGCACAAATGTGCGCTTACCCGCATATCCTTCAAATGCTGATTTGCGGCTCTGGAAAGACCATCTTGAGCAGCTCGGATGTATGCATCACCTGAGTTGAAGGCATTGAACGCTTCTTCTGAAAACCAGGGTCGCGAAGAGCGGCCCGCTGGCGCAGATGATTTATGGCGCTTCCCACTTAGGAGTTTGTGCCGGATACTTTATCTGAATCCACCGCAGAAGGACAATCTAGTGTCACTTCCGTGTTAGCCTCTGTCCTCATGGCAGGGTTCGGAATTCGGCTAGTAGAGGCTTGGCCGGCAGGATCCCCAGACACAGTCCGGCGAATGTTCTTCCTCATAGGACACAACGGGTAGTGTCATACTTTAAGATGATGGCCATGGGGCGTATTTAAAACCATACGTATTCACTGAAGGCTTGGCCATATTTCTGTTTGCCTTCCTTTTCGGAGGCCTGCCCGTCGTAGGCGCGGCCTTCTTGCGCGCCGATCGCCTCCCCTTCAGAGCATAATATAGTGCGGTGGGTGAGACAGAAAGAGGGAGTTCTATCGAAGGAAAAGTCTCCTAATTACTTACATGCACTGCAGGGAGAAGGCTGGGATAGTCGGCAATGATGGCCACTTCGGTGTCGTCACAACTCGCCTGGGAAAACCCCCCTTCCCCGAGCTCCATGAATATATCCGGATCCTCTTCGAACCCGGGGTAGAGAGCCCGGTTGTGGTCCTCTAGCTGTGGTGCGGGGCTGTGGATCTCCCTGGTGACCTTCTGCCATTCCTGTTATAAATGACATATTAATATTTATGAAAAAGGATTCATGGAGTTGATGGAGTAGAGTAGTGGGACGAAAACTCACCCAGCTGGGAGGATTGTACATGGAAAATCCATCCCTGGGCTTAATGTGGATGAACTCCTCCTCCTCCCCTTTATATAATCCAGACAGTATTTTTGCCAAAGCGGCGTGAGTGTCCGGACCCTTCCGACCATAGAGGGAGGCATCGTCTTCTCCATTGAAGTGCCACATGGGGTACCCTCAGTATTGGAGTGGCTGAACCCCTCGCATTATGGATATCGCCATAACCTTGACTATTGACAATCCGGATTGGGCAAGCGTCTTTATTTTGCTCATCAGTTGGTAAACTTCCATGCTATCTTCCACCCTGGGGTTCCGAGGACGCCAACTGAGGCGCTTCTTCAATGGGGTAATTGAATATTCAGGAAGACCCCTCTGGATTGGGTCAGGAAGGGATACGTCTTCAACATAAAACCATTCGGAAGGCCATCCTCCAGATGCCTTCTTTGGTGTACCGGATAAGTATCCGGTCCCGGTGATACGCCATATTTCGGATCCGCCCACTTGGAATATTGATCCCTCTTGATTGCGAGGGACGAGGCAAAACAGCTTCTTCCATAACTTGAAATGAGCTCCGCATCCCAGAAATAGCTCACAGAGAGCAACATGACCCGCAATATGCAGGATGGAAGTAGGTGTGAAGTTATGCAGCTGGAGGCCATAGTGCTCTAGAAGCCCTCGGAGGAACGGATGGATTGGAAATCCGACGCCTCTCAACAAATAGGGAACAAAGCATACTCGCTCCCCCCTGGACGGGTTGGGGAACTTCTCCGCCTGTTCCCCACCGTAGAAAGAAGCCAGTCCGGCTCAGACAGGGACTAGATCTGCGGGGGAAGAAATCCCTGGGTTTGCAGCTTCACCAGTTGGCCGTGGGATATGAAACACTTTTCCCAATCCCCCAGCTTGGTGCCGTGATGACAGGAGGATGAGCTGGGAGTTCTAGCCATGTTGGGGTGGTTTTGGCGAGCAAGCTCTGAGGATTCCTCGTTTGGGGGAGATGGTATGGATTAGATCTGAAGATCCCCATCTCTTTAATAGACAATTTTCTCATACGGTCAGGGTGGTAAATGCAAAAATGCCCCAACCTCTCGTATTCGCTTGACATGTGGAAGCTGAAATCATGAAGTTGCAGAAGCCGATGAGCGCGTTATTAAATGAAGGGCCGGACACTGCTATTTAAGTCAGGTACTTTGAAGTATTCGGAGAAAGAACCCGCCTTGCAATGCCGAAGACAATCTGCGTGCCGGACTTGTCGTCATTGAAGCCCGGTTCGGGGGCTATTGAGGGAGTCCTAGATTAGGGGGTCCTCGGACAGCTGGACTATGTACTATTGCCGGACTGTTGGACTGTGAAGATACAAGATAGAAGACTTTGTCCCGTATCCGGATGGGACTCTCCTTTGCATGGAAGGCAAGCTTGGCAATACGGATATGAAGATTCCATTCTCTGTAACCGACTTTGTGTAACCCTAGTCCCCTCTAGTGTCTATATAAACTGGAGGGTTTAGTCCGTAGGACAAGAATCATAATCTCATAGGCTAGACTTCTAGGGTTTAGCCATTACGATCTCGTGGTAGATCAACTCTTCTAACACTCATATTCATCAAGATCAATCAAGCAGGAAGTAGGGTATTACCTCCATAGAGAGGGCCCAAACCTGGGTAAACATTGCGTACCCTGCCTCCTGTTACCATTAGCCTTAGACGCACAGTTCGGGACCCCCTGCCCGAGATCCGCCGGTTTTGACACCGACAACGGCCAAAACCGCGATCGGCAAGGTTTCGCCACCTCACCACCAGTCCAGTGTGACGATAGGCATGCCAACTAAGCAGGCGCCTGCATGGTGGCATGCAGATCTTCATGGAAGCTTACCACTGTGCCAACACAGCAGCTAGTTAGCCAGCGTGGCACTGCATGCCTCGTCAGCCCGGACGCGTGTCGAAGCGAGGAGGAGCGGCAAAGGATGAGATGGCTTCTGTTGCCGTCCCCAATAAAGCAATAGGACACGTAGGCAATGCATTAAATGCGTTTGTCCTACGTTGCCGAGCGATAAGCTCGTGCATTGTAGCTAGCCACCTCCTGTGTGCCATAGTGGCAACCCCTTTGCATATAAAAGGAGGCCCAAGGCATACAGAGGGAGGACTCGGACTTTTGGACCATGCACGCATCATAGCTAGTTCAAAAGCTCAAGAACACACATATATCCAGACAAGCAGGCCTAGGGTATTACGCATCCTTGCGGCCCAAACCTGGTTAAAAATCCCCTATGTGCTAACGGCTCGACCTGCTCTTCGTGCAGCTAATCCCCCACCGAACATAGAAGGGATCCTTGTGACCCCATAGGTGTTCGTTTTCCCCGACACAAAGTTTCTCAAGGTCAGGCATCATGTCGTCCCCCTCCTCCTACAACGTTGGGACGATGCTTGGCTAATGAAGATAGAGGCGAAGCGAGAAGAAATCGGGGAAGTTAAGGAAGGTGACAAGATCAAGGAAGCCGCAGAGAGCAAGTCCCAACAGTAGAAGAAGAAGGCTTCTTTCAAACTTACTACAATCATCTCACCCCTACTGAAATTGAAGCTTTCAAGATGATTGAGCTAGCTCACATACAAAACAAGTATCTCACACATGAAAATATTTTGTTGCAAGAGCATATCATCGCACTCAAGGGCATCATCCGCAAGTTGGAGGATCTCCTACATTCGATGCGCGACACCCCGTCATCAACAACTCCATCATAACCACCTCCGAAGAAAGAGACATAAACACATGGTATGTGCACTCCCCTTGGCAACTGCCAAGCTTTGGGGAGGTGCCCCGGCATCGTATCACCATCACACTTCTACCTTTATCATTTTTCTTAGTTCGGTCCTTTTTGGTTATATCTTGATCTAGTAGAATAAAGTTTAGTATGATCTAGTTTTGAGTTTTTGTGTTGTTCCCTATCTATGTAATCGAGTCCATGAGCTATATATAATAAATATTAGTTTTGAGTCGAGGGCTTTGCTATCTTGCTATGATCTTGAAAGAATAAAAATAAACAAAAAGATCATATTGATCTTATGGAGAGTAATGACTTCACATATAAAGCGTATGATGAATAAAAGTTGTTGAGAGTTGACAAACATAGTTTTGGTCATCGTTGTGATTAATAGGAAGTAATAAAGAAAGAGAGGTTTTCACATATAAATATACTATCTTGGACATCTTTTATGATTGTGAGCACTCATTAAAATATGACATGTTAAAAAGTTGATGTTGGCCAAGGAAGACAATGTGATGGGTTATGTTTTCCTATATATGAAATAAATTATATTGTCATGGATCATCCAACATGTTGAGCTTGTCTTTCCCCCTCATGCTAGCCAAATTCTTTGCACCAAGTAGAGATACTACTTGTGCTTCCAAACATCCTAAACCCAGTTTTGCCATGAGAGTCCACCATATATGCCTATGGATAGAGTAAGATCCTTCAAGTAAGTTGTCATTGTTGCAAGCAATATAAATTGCTCTCTAAATATGTATGATATATTGATGTGGAGAAAATAAGCTTTATACGAGCTTGTAATATGGAAGAAATAAAAGCAATAGACTGCATAATAAAGGTCCCTATCACAAGTGGCAATATAAAGTGATGTTCTTTTGCATTAAGATTTTGTACATCCAACCATAAAAGCACATGACAACCTCTGCTTCCCTCTGTGAAGGGCTTATCTTTTATTTTTGTATTCTACCTATGCAAGAGTCATGGTGATCTTCACCTTTCGTTTTTACACTTTATCCTTTGGCAAGCACTATGTGTTGGAAAGATCCTGATATATATATCCAATTGGATGTGGGTTTTCATAAAGCATTATTGTTGACATTACCCTTGAGGTAAAAGGCTGGGAGGCGAGACTATAAGCCCCTATCTTTCTCCGTGTCCGATTGAAGCTTCATACCCACAAGTATTGCGTGAGTGTTAGAAATTATGAAAGATTAAATGATAGTTCAGTATGTGGACTTGCTGAAAAGCTCTTATATTGACTCTTTCCGATGTTATGATAAATTGCAATTGCTTCAATGACTGAGATTATAGTTTGCTAGTTTTCAATGAAGTTTCTGATACATACTTGACATTGTGAATAGATTGTTACTTGTTACTTTAGCACAAGAAATCATATGACAATATATATATATATATATATATATATGTGTGTGTGTGTGTGTGTGTGTTGCTGTTCTAAGAATGATCATGATGCCCTCATGCCTGTATTTTATCGACACCTCTATCTCTAAACATGTGGACATATTTCCGATATCGGCTTCCGCTTGAAGACAGGCGAGGTCTAAGCTTGGGGGAGTTGATACGTCCATTTTGCATCATGCTTTTATATCGATATTATTGCATTATGGGTTGTTACTACACATTATGTCACGATACTTATGCCTTTTCTCTCTTATTTTACAAGGTTTACATGAAGAAGGAGAATGCCGGCAGCTGGAATTCTGGGCTAGAAAAGGAGCAAATATTAGAGACCTATTCTACACAACTCCAGAAGTCCTAAAACTCCACAAAAGTCAGTTTTGGAATATATTAAAAATATTGGGCGAAGAAAGCACCAGAGGGGGGCCACCCACTGTCCGGAGGGCGCGCCCCCTGCCTCATGGGCCACCTGGAAGCCCCCCGATGCCCATCTTCTGGTATATGGTGTCTTTTTCCCTGGAAAAAATCATAAGGAAGCTTTCGGAACGAAACACCACCGTCTCGAGGCAGAACATGGGTGGAATCAATCTAGGGCTCCGGCGGAGCTGTTCTACCGGGGAAACATCCCTCCGGGAGGGGGAAATCGTCACCATCGTCATCACCATCAATCCTCTCATCGAGAGGGGGTCAATCTCCATCAACATCTTCACCAACACCATCTCCTCTCAAACCCTAGTTCATCTCTTGCATCCGATCTTTGTCTCAGAACCTCAGATTGGTACCTGTGGATTGCTAGTAGTGTTGATTACTCTTTGTAGTTGATGCTAGTTGGTTTATTCGGTGGAAGATCATATGTTCAGATCCTTTATGCATATTAATATCCCTCTGATTATGAACATGAATATGATTTGTGAGTAGTTATGTTTGTTCCAGAGGACATGGGAGAAGTCTTGTTATAAGTAGTCATGTGAATTTGGTATTCGTTCGATATTTTGATGAGATGTATGTTGTCTTTCCTCTAGTGGTGTTATGTGAATGTCAACTACATGACACTTCACCATTGTTTGGGCCTAGAGGAAGGCATTGGGAAGTAATAAGTAGATGATGGGTTGCTAGAGTGACAGAATCTTAAACCCTAGTTTATGCGTTGCTTCGTAAGGGGCTGATTTGGATCCATATGTTTCATGATATGGTTAGGTTTACCTTAATTCTTCTTTCATAGTTGCGAATGCTTGCGAGGGGGGTTAATCATAAGTGGGATGCTTGTCCAAGGAAGGACAGTACCCAAGCACCGGTCCACCCACATATCAAATTATCAAAGTAACCAACATGAATCATATGAGCATGACGAAAACTAGCTTGACGATAATTCCCATGTGTCCTCGGGAGCGCTTTCCTTTATATAAGAGTTTGTCCAGGCTTGTCCTTTGCTACAAAAAGGATTGGGCCACTTTGCTGCACCTTGTTACTTTTGTTACTTGTTACCCGTTACAAATTGCCTTATCACAAAATTATCTATTACCGATAATTTCAGTGCTTGTAGAGAATACCTTACTGAATACCGCTTGTCATTTCCTTCTGCTCCTCGTTGGGTTTGACACTCTTACTTATCGAAAGGACTACGGTAGATCCCCTATACTTGTGGGTCATCATTATCCCAAAAATTCAGATACTGCTTTGTCTGTTTGTGCTCCGAAAACTCGCACCTTCACAACCCGTGCCTTGCTATCTTGAAATTACAACGCGCCCAAAAACTCCCTCCAGTTGCCAAATCCCGACACGTGAAATCCCCCTTCTAACCCTGAGCCGAAAGGGCCACTAGTTCAAATTGGTGGGGATACTTTGGTAACACACCCTACATTTTGGACAAGCGCATCCCTAAGTCATGGTTCCCCCTCCCATCACCTCCTTTTTGCCATCTGAAAACCCAGGCCGCCATAACCTCTCTGCTCCAACCATGAAACACCACCCTCAGCCGTCCGCCGCCCCACTGCTGCCCAGCCGAAGCCTCTTTGCCGACGACATCGTCCACCGCAATAGCTCGACGTCCCTCATCCATAGCCTCGGATGAGGATCCGTCATCGATCTCGTAGTCCCACTAGTTTAGCCGCCCCATCCTCCACCTCCAAGGAGTTGCTCCGACGATCGCATCATCTACCGCGGCTGCTCCATCCCCACAGTGCCGCCTTAACCTGCTCCACCGGAACTGCAACATCCTCACCGACTCCTCGGATGAAGCCGAGGCCTACTCGGGCACCACCAAAGAGGTTGTACACTCATTGCATCGCACCTTCTCCTTAACGTGACCTCTCGGCACCGCCGTTGCTTGATCTCGCTCCCGCATGACGCGGCTACATCATAGTCGGTGCCGCTGGCGACATCTCCATGGCGGCTCTCCCCCAGTGTGAGGCTCCCTCAATGGTGGCGTACATACCAGCCGGAGCTATTGCTGCTTCTCTGGCTCTCGCTCAGTCGCGCTACTGCTGCTGCTACTGCTCCGGCTCTTGCTCGCTCGCGCTACTGCTGCTCCGGCTCTCGTTCGCTTGCGCTCCTGCTCTACTCTTCCCCCTTGCTCGTGTTGCTTATCTGCTGATGCTGGTACACGGGTTGCTGCAGCTACACGAGGTGCTATTGTGGCTCCAGTTCGCGCTGCTGCTCCAGGCGTTGTTGCTCCGGCTGCTATCTGCTACTGTGTTCCCGTCGATCGCCTGCTGATTTAGATAACTGTTTCTCTACTACTAGTGCTCGAGCGGCCTAAACTACATGTGAAGTGCCTCTCTGCTACCAGTGCGCTCAGTTTCGATAGTAACATTCAAATTCCACAATAAATTTCAGTTTTGACAGTTAAGTTTAGAGTCAACAGTTTTTACCTCATCTGTTGTAGTCAGGTGTTTTTGGTGATGTAAATTTTACATCTACCACTTTCTGGTAATGTATTTTACATCATCTATTGGAGATGCTATTATAATCCCACTTGATATTAATGATGTCTGTCTTGTGCTGCTTCAGCCTCGACATCTTACGACTTGCCAGAGCTGCTCCAATGACGAAACCATCCATCACAATAGAGCAATACCCTGGACGCCGTCTACAGATGCCTCAGATCTTCTACCACACCTCCAACAACCACCTCTGCCGCAACTTCTTTAGCAACCAACCAATGATGCTGAGGTTGACACGGCTACGCCAAAGAGGTTGCACACTTGTCGCATCACTTATTACTCTACATTCATGTCGATCCATTAGCGCTATTTTGGTTCAAAGGAAAAAGTGAAGGAAGAACATAGCAATAGGAAATTTTCCTATGGTACTCACTATTCAATTATTCATGCATTTGGTTGAAAGGAATGGAGTAAAACATCCACCTGGACCTACTTTTCAAAATCCTATGCATAAAAAGAAGACTAAGTGCATTACTGGAAGAATAACATTCTAACTGTACACACTTCAATATGGTTTCACTTTCATTTCTCCATGTTTCTTTGCATTCCTCTGCTCTTCCAATTCCTATGAACCAAACACCCAAGTTGACAGAAACCTGTGTTTACAAATGCTCTGTTTCCCATGTTCATTCCTATCCTATTCTGGTTGTTTTCCATATCCCTGCGTTTTTAGAATCATGCAAGCCAAAGGAGCCCTTGCAGAATTACTTCAGTTATAGATAGGTGTCGAAGAAAACTTTGTGTGGTTTGTCCTACTCCTATCGTGACGTCGTCCACCTCACCTGAGCTGCTCCATTGACGGAAGCATCCACCATACTAGACATCATGACTCCCGACCCTACTTCGCTGCCTCAGATCTCCTTCCCTGTCGCTGGCACCCACCGCAACTACATCACCATCATCGACTCAGCAGATGAACCTGAAGAGTACAAGGGTCCACAAGAGAGGTCACACTCTTTTTTTCCTGCTTATATTATGCATTTCTTAATATTACCTGCTACTTTATCGTCCTGTTCACCTCTTAGACTCCAAGTCAGGTCTGAATTAATGTTCAAACTTGTTCAAACTTGAGTTTTAACATGCTAGTGGGGCACATATTGAGGTAGCAATGAATAGTATCTTTGTCTATTATCTGGTTCACCTAGGGTATGTCTATGTTGTTCATCTTGGGTGGGAAACAAACAGTAAAGCAATCATCATCTGTCTTTTTATTAAACTAAAGCTATCATCAGCCTGCTATCATTATTTGTGGATCTATCCACTAGTTGTTACAATCACTCTAGATTTCTGCATGCTCTCCTTACATAATCTCACTACATTTTTCTCGTATGCATGTCAGGTATTATACACAGACATGTTGTGAAGGAAATATGCCCTAGAGGCAATAATAAAGTTATTATTTATTTCCTCACATCATGATAGATGTTTATTATTCATGCTACAATTGTATTAACCGGAAACATAATACATGTGTGAATGCATAGACAAACATAGTGTCACTAGTATGCCTCTACTTGACTAGCTCGTTAATCAAAGATGGTTAAGTTTCCTAACCATAGACATGAGTTGTCATTTGATTAACGGGATCACATCATTAGGAGAATGATGTGATTGACTTGACCCATTCCGTTAGCTTAGCACTTGATCGTTTAGTATGTTGCTATTGCTTTCTTCATGACTTATACATGTTCCTATGACTATGAGATTATGTAACTCCTGTTTACCGGAGGAACACTTTGTGTGCTACCAAACATCACAACGTAACTGGGTGATTATAAAGGTGCTCTACAGGTGTCTCCGAAGGTACTTGTTGAGTTGACGTATTTCTAGATTAGGATTTGTCACTCCGATTGTCGGAGAGGTATCTCTGGGCCCTCTCGGTAATGCAGATCACTATAAGCCTTGCAAGCAATCTGAATAATGAGTTAGTTGCGGGATGATGCATTACATAATGAGTAAAGAGACTTGCCGGTAATGAGATTGAACTAGGTATTGAGATACTGACGATCGAATCTCGGGCAAGTAACATACCGATGACAAAGGGAACAACGTATGTAGTTATGCGGTTTGACTGATAAAGATCTTCGTAGAATATGTGGGAGCCAATATGAGCATCCATGTTCCACTATTGGTTATTAACCGGAGACGTCTCTCAGTCATGTCTACATAGTTCTCGAACCCGTAGGGTCCGCACGCTTAAAGTTCGGTGACGATCGATATTATGAGTTTTTGTGTTTTGATGTACCAAAGGTAGTTCGGAGTCTCGGATATGATCAGGACATGACGAGGAGTCTTGAAATGGTCGAGATGTAAAGATCGATATATTGGACGACTATGTTCGGACACCGGAAGTGTTTCGGGAGGTTTCGGACATTTACCGGAGTGCCGGGGGGTTACCGGAGTACCGGCGGGTATATTGGGCCTAAGGGACTTGGTGGGAGAAGAGGAGGGGCGGCCAGGGCAGCCGCGCGCCCCCTCCCCCTCTAGTCTGAATTGGATAAGGAGAGGGGGCGGAGCCCCCCTTTTTCCTTCTCCTCCTCTCTCCCTTCCTTCCCTTCTCCTACTCCTAGAAGGAAAGGAGGAGTCCTACTCCCGGTGGGAGTAGGACTCCCCCCTTAGCGCACCCTCCTCCTGGCCGCCCCCCGCCCCCCTTGCTCCTTTATATACGGGGGAAGGGGGCACCTCTAGACACACAAGTTGATCTGTTGATCTCTCCCAGCCGTGTGCGGTGCCCCCCTCCACCATATTCCACCTCGGTAATATCGTAGCAGTGCTTAGGCGAAGCCCTGCATCGGTAGCATCATCAACACCGTCATCACACTGTCGTGCTGACGGAACTCTCCCGCAAAGCTCTGCTGGATCGGAGTTCGCGAGACGTCATCGAGCTGAACGTGTGCTGAACTCGGAGGTGTCGTATGTTCGGTACTTGGATCGGTCGGATCGTGAAGACGTATGACTACGTCAACCGTGTTGTGCTAACGCTTCCGCTTACGGTCTACGAGGGTACGTGGAGGACACTCTCCCCTCTCGTCGCTATGCATCACCATGATCTTGCGTGTGCATAGGATTTTTTTGAAATTACTACGTTCCCCAATAGTGGCATCTGAGCCAGGTTTATGCGTAGATGTTATATGCATGAGTAGAACACAAGTGAGTTGTGGGTGATACAAGTCATACTGCTTACCAGCATGTCATACTTTGGTTCGGCGGTATTGTTGGATGAAGCGGCCCGGACCGACATTACGTGTATGCTTATGCGAGACTGGTTCTACCGACGTGCTTTGCACATAGGTGGCTAGCGGGTGTCAGTTTCTTCAACTTTAGTTGAACCGAGTGTGGCTACACTCGGTCCTTGAGAAGGTTAAAACATCACTAACTTGACGAAATATCGTTGTGGTTTTGATGCGTAGGTAAGAACGGTTCTTGCTCATCCCATAGCAACCACATAAAACTTGCAACAACAAAGTAGAGGACGTCTAACTTGTTTTTGCAGGGCATGTTGTGATGTGATATGGTCAAGACATGATGCTAAATTTTATTGTATGAGATAATCATGTTTTGTAACAGATTTATCGGCAACTGGCAGGAGCCATATGGTTGTCGCTTTATTGTATGCAATGCAATCGCCCTGTAATTGCTTTACTTTATCACTAAGCGGTAGCGATAGTCGTAGAAGAAATAGTTGGCGAAACGACAATGATGCTACGATGGAGATCAAGGTGTCGCTCCAGTGACGATGGTGATCATGACGGTGCTTCAGAGATGGAGATCACAAGCACAAGATGATGATGGCCATATCATATCACTTATATTGATTGCATGTGATCTTTATCCTTTATGCATCTTATTTTGCTTTGATTGATGGTAGCATTATAAGATGATCTCTCACTAAATTTCAAGGTAAAGTGTTCTCCCTGAGTATGCACCATTGCCAAAGTTCGTCGTGCCGAGACACCACGTGATGATCAGGTGGGATAAGCTCAATGTTCATCTACAACGGGTGCAAGCCAGTTTTGCACACGCAGAATACTCGGGTTAAACTTGACGAGCCTAGCATATGCAGATATGGCCTCAGAACACTGAGACAGAAAGGTCGAGCGTGAATCATATAGTAGATATGATCAACATAGTGATGTTCACCATTGAAAACTACTCCATTTCACGTGATGATCGGTTATGGTTTAGTTGATTTGGATCACATGATGACTTAGATGATTAGAGAGATGTCTATCTAAGTGGGAGTTCTTAAGTAATATGATTAATTGAACTTGAATTTATCATGAACTTAGTACCTGATAGTATTTTGCTTGTCTATGTTATTGTAGATAGATGGCCCGTGTTGTTGTTCCATTTAATTTTAATGCGTTCCTAGAGAAAGCAAAGTTGAAAGATGATGGTAGCAATTACACGGACTGGGTCTGTAACTTGAGGATTATCCCCATTGCTGCACAGAAGAATTATGTCCTGGAAGCACCGCTGGGTGCCAGGCTTGCTGCAGATGCAACTGCAGACGTTGTGAATCTTTGGCAGAGCAAAGCTGATGACTACTCGATAGTTCAGTGTGCCATGCTTTACGGCTTAGAACTAGGACTTCAACGATGTTTTGAACGTCATGGAGCATATGAGATGTTCTAGGAGTTGAAGTTAAATATTTCCAGCAAATGCCCGGATTGAGAGATATGAAGTCTCCAATAAGTTCTATAGCTGCAAGATGGAGGAGAATAGTTCTATCAGTGAACATATACTCAAAATGTCTGGGTATAATAATCACTTGATTCAACTGGGAGTTAATCTTCCTGGTGATAGTGTCATTGACAGAATTCTTCAATCACTGCCACCAAGCTACAAGAGCTTCATGATGAACTATTATATGCAAGGGATGAACAAGACAATTCCCGAGCTCTTCGCAATGCTAAAGGCTGCAGAGGTAGAAATCAAGAAGGAGCATCAAGTGTTGATGGTCAACAAGACCACCAGTTTCAAGAAAAAGGGTAAAGGGAAGAAGAAGGGGAACTTCAAGAAGAACGGCAAACAAGTTGCTGCTCAAGAGAAGAAACCCAAGTCTGGACCTAAGCCTGAGACTGAGTGCTTCTACTACAAGCAGTCTGGACACTGGAAGCGGAACTGCCCCAAGTATTTGGCGGATAAGAAGGATGGCAAGGTGAACAAAGGTATATGTGATATACATGCTATTGATGTGTACCTTACCAGAGCTTGCAGTAGCACCTGGGTATTTGATACTGGTTCTGTTGCTAATATTTGCAACTCGAAACAGGGACTACGGATTAAGCGAAGACTGGCTAAGGACAAGGTGACGATGCGCGTGGGAAATGGTTCCAAAGTCGATGTAATCGCCATCGGCACTCTACCTCTACATCTACCTTCGGGATTAGTTTTAGACCTAAATAATTGTTATTTGGTGCCAGCGTTGAGCATGAACATTATATGTGGATCTTGTTTGATGCGAGACGGTTATTCATTTAAATCTAAGAATAATGGTTGTTCTATTTATATGAGTAATATCTTTTATGGTCATGCACCCTTGAAGAGTGGTCTGTTCGTGCTAAATCTCGATAGTAGTGACACACATATTCAAAATGTTGAAGCCAAAAGATGCAGAGTTGATAATGATAGTGCAACTTATTTGTGGCACTGCTGTTTGGGTCATATTGGTATAAAGCGCATGAAGAAACTCCATACTGATGGACTTTTGGAATCACTTGATTATGAATCACTTGGTACTTGCAAACCATGCCTCATGGAAAGATGACTAAAACGTCGTTCTCCAGAACTATGGAGCGAGCAACATATCTATTGGAAATCATACATGCTGATGTATGTGGTCCGATGAATATTGAGGCTCGCGGTGGGTATCATTATTTTCTCACCTTCACAGATGATTTGAGCAGATATGGGTATATCTACTTAATGAAACATAAGTCTGAAACATTTGAAAAGTTCAAAGAACTTTAGAGTGAAGTGGAAAATCATTGTAACAAGAAAATAAAGTTTCTATGATCTGATCGTGTAGGAGAATATTTGAGTTACGAGTTTGGTCTACATTTGAAACAATGTGGAATAGTTTCGCAACTCACGCCACCTGGAACACCACAGTGTAATGATGTGTCCGAACGTCATAATCGTACTTTACTATATATGGTACGATCTATGATGTCTCTTACTGATTTACCACTATCGTTTTGGGGCTATGCTTTAGAGACGGCTGCATTCACGTTAAATAGGGCACCATCAAAATTCGTTGAGACGATGCCTTATGAACTGTGGTTTGGTAAGAAACCAAAGTTGCCATTTCTTAAAGTTTGGGGCTGCGATGCTTATGTGAAAAAGCTTCAACCTGATAAGCTCGAACCCAAATCGGAGAAATGTGTCTTCATAGGATACCCAAAGGAAACTGTTGGGTACACCTTCTATCATAGATCCTAAGGCAAGACATTCGTTGCTAAGAATGGATCCTTTCTAGAGAAGGAGTTTCTCTCGAAAGAAGTGAGTGGGAGGAAAGTAGAACTTGATGAGGTAACTGTACCTGCTCCCTTATTGGAAAGTAGTTCATCATAGAAACCGGTTCCTGTGACGCCTACACCAATTAGTGAGGAAGCTAATGATATTGATCATGAAACTTCAAATCAAGTTACTACCGAACCTCGTAGGTCAACCAGAGTAAGATCCGCACCAGAGGGTACGGTAATCCTATTCTGGAGGTCATGTTACTTGACCATGGCGAACCTACAAACTATGAAGAAGCGATGATGAGCCCAGATTCCGCAAAATGGCTAGAGGCCATGAAATTTGAGATGGGATCCATGTATGAGAACAAAGTGTGGACTTTGGTTGACTTGCCAGATGATCGACAAGCCATCGAGAATAAATGGATCTTCAAAAAGAAGACGGACTCTAAATGGTAATGTTACTGTCTACAAAGCTCGACTTGTTCCAAAAGGTATTCGACAAGTTCAAGGGGTAGACTATGATGAGACTTTCTCACTCGTAGCGATGCTTAAGTCTGTCCGAATCATGTTAGCAATTGTCGCATTTTATGATTATGAAATTTGGCAAATGATGTCAAAACGGCATTCCTGAATGGGTTTCTAGAAGAAGAGTTGTATATGATGCAACCAGAAGGTTTTGTCGATCCGAAAGGTGCTAACAAAGTGTGCAAGCTCTAGCGATCCATTTATGGACTGGTGCAAGCCTCTCGGAGTTGGTAAACGCTTTGATAGTGTGATCAAAGCATATGGTTTTATATAGACTTTTGGAGAAGCATGTATTTACAAGAAAGTGAGTGGGGGCTCTGTAGCATTTCTGATATTATATGTGGACGACATATTGTTGATTGGAAATGATATAGAATTTCTGCATAGCATAAAAGGACACTTTAATAAAAGTTTTTCAATAAAGACCTCGCTGAAGCTGCTTATATATTGGGCATCAAGATCTATAGAGATGGATCAAGACACTTAATTGGACTTTCACAAAGCACATACCTTGATAAAGTTTTGAAGAAGTTCAAAATGGATCAAGCAAAGAAAGGGTTCTTGCCTGTATTACAAGGTGTGAAGTTGAGTCAGACTCAATGCCCGACCACTGCAGAAGATAGAGAGAAAATGAAAGATGTTCCCTATGCTTCAGCTATAGGCTCTATTATGTATGCAATGTTGTGTACCAGACCTGATGTGTGCCTTGCTATTAGTTTAGCAGGGAGGAACCAAAGTAATCCAGGAGTGGATCACTGGAAAGTGGTTAAGAACATCCTGAAATACCTGAAAAGGACTAAGGATATGTTTCTCTTTTATGGAGGTGACAAAGAGCTAGTCATAAATGGTTACATCGACGCAAGCTTTGACACTGATCCGGACGATTCTAAATCGCAAACTGGATACGTGTTTATATTGAACGGTGGAGTTGTCAGTTGGTGCAGTTCTAAACAAAGTGTCGTGGCGGGATCTACGTGTGAAGTGGAGTACATAGCTACCTCGGAAGCAGCAAATGAAGGAGTCTGGATGAAGGAGTTCATATCCGATCTAGGTGTCCTACCTAGTGCATCGGGTCCAATGAAAATATTTTGTGACAATACTGGTGCAATTGCCTTGGCAAAGAAATCCAGATTTCACAAGAGAACCAAACACATCAAAACATGCTTCAATTCCATATGTGATCAAGTCTAGGTGGGAGACATAGAGATTTGCAAGATACATACGGATCTGAATGTTGCAGACCTGTTGACTAAGCCTCTTCCACGAGAAAAACATGATCAGCACCAAGACTCCATGGGTGTTAGAATCATCACTGTGTAATCTAGATTATTGACTCTAGTGCAAGTGGGAGACTGAAGGAAATATGCCCTAGAGGCAATAATAAAGTTATTATTTATTTCCTCACATCATGATAAATGTTTATTATTCATGCTAGAATTGTATTAACCAGAAACATAATACATGTGTGAATACATAGACAAACATAGTGTCACTAGTATGCCTCTACTTGACTAGCTCGTTAATTAAAGATGGTTAAGTTTCCTAACCATAGACATGAGTTGTCATTTGATTAACGGGATCACATCATTAGGAGAATGATGTGATTGACTTGACCCATTCCGTTAGCTTAGCACTTGATCGTTTAGTATGTTGCTATTGCTTTCTTCATGACTTATACATGTTCCTATGACTATGAGATTATGTAACTCCTGTTTACCAGAGGAACACTTTATGTGCTACCAAACATCACAACGTAACTGGGTGATTATAAAGGTGCTCTACAGGTGTATCCGAAGGTACTTGTTGAGTTGACGTATTTCAAGATTTGTATTTGTCACTCCGATTGTCGGAGAGGTATCTCTGGGCCCTCTCGGTAATGCACATCACTATAAGCCTTCAAGTAATGTGACTAATGAGTTAGTTGCAGGATGATGCATTACATAACGAGTAAAGAGACTTTCTAGTAATGAGATTGAACTAGGTATTGAGATACCGACGATCGAATCTCGGGCAAGGAACATATCGATGACAAAGGGAACAACATATGTAGTTATGCGGTTTGACCAATAAAGATCTTCGTATAATATGTGGGAGCCAATATGAGCATCCAGGTTCCGCTATTGGTTATTGAGCGGATACGTGTCTCGGTCATGTATACATAGTTCTCGAACCCATAGGGTCCGCACGCTTAAAGTTTGCTGACGATCAGTATTATGAGTTTTTGTGTTTTGCTGTACCGAAGGTAGTTCGGAGTCTGGGATATGATCATGGACATGACGAGGAGTCTTGAAATGCTCGAGACGTAAAGATCAATATATTGGACGACTATGTTCGGACACTGGAAGTGTTTCGGGAGGTTTCGGACATTTACCGGAGTACCGGGGGTTATCGGAACCCCCCAGGGAGTATATTGGGCCTAATGGGCCTTGGTGAGAGAAGAGGAGGGGCGGCTAGGGCAGCTGCGCGCCCCCTCCCCCTCTAGTTTGAATTGGACAAGGAGGGGGGGTGGCGCCCCCCTTTTTCCTTCTCCTCCTCTCTCCCTTCCTTCCCTTCTCCTACTCCTACAAGGAAAGGAGGAGTCCTACTCCTGGTCGGAGTAGTACTCCCCCCTTGGCGCTCCCTCCTCCTGGCCGGCCGCCACCCCCCCCCCTGCTCCTTTATATACGGGGGCAGGGGGCACCTCTAGACACACAAGTTGATCTGTTGATCTCTCCCATCCGTGTGCGGTGCCCCCTCCACCATATTCCACCTCGGTAATATTGTAGCAGTGCTTAGGCGAAGACCTGCGTCGGTAGCATCATCAACACCGTCATCACGCCATCGTGCTGACAGAACTCTCCCACAAAGCTCTGCTAGATCGGAGTTCGTGGGACGTCATCGAGATGAATGTGTGCTGAACTTGGAGGTGCCATACATTTGGTACTTGGATCAGTCGGATCGTGAAGACGTATGACTACATCAATCGCGTTGTGCTAACGCTTCCGCTTACAGTCTACGAGGGTACGTGGACGACACTCTCCCCTCTCGTTGCTATGCATCACCATGATCATGCGTGTGCGTAGGATTTTTTTTTGAAATTACTACGTTCCCCAATATGCTGAACATGTAGAGAAAAAGAGAAGAGCTTTACGCGGCAAAAGAATGTCATGCAAACATCGCTCCATGGTGGGTGCAATGGAAAACCCTTCCCCCTCCAGATTTTAATCCAGAGGAAGATATCTGTTCTGAGGCGGATTCAGACGGAGCTGACCACTCCTATTTACCCCCCGAGGTGTTTGCTCTAACTTGGCATGAGGATGTGGGTCATATGATGCATATGTTGCCTTGCAGTGCCTACTTTCGACATCATATATGTCATCTGCTGAGTTTAGACATGTTCTGTAATGCCACATGTTTAGTTTCTATATCATATATGTGAATTATGCAATCTCATCTCTTTTAGCCAGCCATAATATATGTGAAATATACAATGCCATCCTGTTTAACCAGGCATCATATATTTGAATTATATCTTGCCAATCTTTTTATTCATTACATTTCCATTTGTCGACAATGTTTGTACGTTCAACTACTCTTCCTGTGAATCAGCCATTTGAGTGGAAGGTGGAAAAATCTAGAGCGAAAACAAGGTCTCCAGAACAGACAGTGCTACCTGTCGAAGAAGATCTCTTGTTGGGTCCCAATAGCTCCTCAGAGATGGATTCAGAGACAGATGACCAATCCTATTCTCACACCGAGGTCTATGCTCTAACTTGGCATGGTTATACTGCTAATATCATGCATATGATGTCTTGCATTGCATAGTTTAGACATCATATACACAATATTTAACACCATGTTCTTAGTTCGGACATCATATATGCAATTGCCCTCTGCTTAGTATATAAATCACATGTGTGAATTATATCATGAGATCCTGATTACTTAGATAACATGTATGTGAATTATGTCATGCGAACCTATTTACTAAAGACATCATATAATTATCTCATGCCGTCATGTTTAGTTAGTCATCGTATCTTTGAATTATGTCATGCTATGCTATCCAGTTTAGATAGACATCATATATGTGAAATTATGTCATGCTATCCTATTTAATCAAAAAATATACATGTGAACTATTACATGTCCTCTTTTTTCCACACTATCTATTGCATCTGTCTCTCATACAAGATTTGTACATTCAACTACCTTTTCTTGTTTATCAGCCAATTGAATTGGAGGGGGTGATGGCAGTATCTAGCGGAGTAAAAACACGGCCTTCAAATAAAATAGTGCTACCTCTTGGTGGAGATAGCACCCTAGTTGTACATGCACGAGAACCAGACCTACCACATATAACCCAGACTCTCGTAGATTGTACCCCTACTCCGATGGATAGAGAACCGGCTTCACCCAATCGAACCCCAACCCCAGCAGATAGTAACCCAGTTCCAGTTGACACAACACCATCTCCACCACAGAGCTCCCAAACAAGAGCAGTTAGTATGGCATCTCCAGTGCCAAAACCACCAATACTACCACGGCGAACCCCAACTCCACCAGTTAGTACACCTATTCCTGTGGACGAAGCACAACCAATCATTCGTAGTTTAGCATCTAGCATATTTGACGTTGTTAAATCCTATGTGCGTATCTTCCCATCATGGAAATATTATAATGAAGATGAAGGAAAAAGCCAGTTGCAGGTGTTCGTCCACGAGTTGTGTGTAAGTAATGTTATTCATGGAAAATACTTAGCTTTGTCCCATACATTCTACCTCCATACCAGTTATAATACATCAAATGTTCCCATTTTTCTCTATAGAGAAGGACTGATACGTCTCCAACGTATCTATAATTTTCTATTGTTCCATGTTGTTATATTATCATTCTTGGATGTTTTACAATCATTTTATAATAATTTTATATCATTTTTTGGTACTAACCTATGGACAAGTGCCCAATGCCAGTTGTTGTTTTCTGCTTGTTTTTTACATCGCAAGAAATCAATACCAAACGGAGTCCAAACGCAGCAAAACTTTTTCTGGATTTTTTCTGGACCAGAAGACACATGTTGGGCCAAAGAAGTACCACAGGGGTGCTCCAAGGGGAGCACAACCCACCAGGGCGTGCCTGGGGGCCCAGGCGCGCCCAGGTGGGTTGTGCCCACATCGATTGCCTCCCGCACCGCCTCTTTGCTCTATAAATACCCCAATATTCCAGAAACCATAGGGGAGTTGACGAAAATCAATTCCAGCCACCACAAGTTCCAGAACCACTAGATCCAATCTAAACACCATCGCGGAGGGGTTCATCATCCTCATTGGTGCCTCTCCGATGATGCGTGAATAGTTCATTATAGACCTATGAGTCCGTAGTTAGTAGCTAGATGGCTTCCTCTCTCTCTCTTTTGACTCTCAATACAATGGTCTCTTGGAGATCCATATGATGTAACTCTTTTTGCGGTGTGTTTGTTGGGATCCGATGAACTTTGAGTTTATGATCAGATCTATGTTTTTATCCATGAAAGTTATTTGAGTCTTCTTTGATCTCTTATATGCATGATTGCTTATAGCCTCGTATTTCTTCTCCGATATTTGGGTTTTCTTTGGCCAACTTGATCTATTATCTTGCAATGGGAAGAGGTGTTTTGTGATGGGTTCGATCTTACGCTGCTTGATTCCAGTGACAGAAGGGCAACCGACACGTATGTATCGTTGCTATTAAGGATAACAAGATGGGATCTATTTCTACATAAATAGATCTTGTCTACATCATGTCATCGTTCTTATTGCATTACTCCGTTTTACCTTGAACTTAATACACTAGATGCATGCTGGATAGCGGACGATGTGTGGAGTAATAGTAGTAGATGTAGGCAGGAGTTGGTCTACTAATCTTGGACGTGATGCCTATATAGTGATCATTGCCTAGATATCGTCATAAGTATTTGAAGTCCTATCAATTTCCCAACAATAATTTGTCTTCCCACCGTTTGCTATTTTTCTCGAGAGAAGCCACTAGTGAAACCTATGGCCCCTGGGTCTCTTCTTTAATATATTTGCCTTCGCGGTCTATTTTTATTTGCTTTTATTTTCAGTTCTATTAATCCAAAAATACAAAAATACCTTGCTGCAATTTTTAGTAATTTGTTTTATCTCGCGTTCCCGCGAGATCTATTTATCCAATCTACTAAAATTTTATCAATCTTTTTACCCGTGAGGGATTGACAACCCCTCTCTTACATCGGGTTGCAAGTATTTGTTCTTTGTGTGCAGGAGATGTTTACGTGGTGTTGCATAGTTCTCCTACTGGTTCGATAACCATGGTGTCATCACTGAGGGAAATACTTACCGTCTCTGTGCTGCATCATCCCTTCCTCTGGGGAAATAAAGATATAGTTCTAGCAGACATCAAAAGGAATTTATGGCACCGTTGCCGGGGAGACATCATCAACATCAAGCAGGTTCCTAATAAAAAATCTCATCTCCTTGCAATTTACATTATTTGCCATTTGCCTCTCGTTTTCCTCTCCCCCACTTCACAAAAATTTGCCATTTTATTCGCCCTCCTTTTTCGTTCGTCGTTTTCTCGTTAGATCTATATTTTTGCTTTCAATCATGAGTGATTTTGGTATGGCAGAAACAGATGATGGCCTAACTCCTAAAATGGAGCGTACGAGTAATCTGGATGCCAAAACTTTTGTCTTGGGGCAGGCGAATTTATGTGAAAAGAACATATCCAAGAATTTTTTAGTTGTGTTGGAAATTTAAGTCTTGATGATGCTCCTATACTTAAAAAGTCTAAATCTTACGTGAAAGCTATTTCGGCATTAGTTCTGAAACTTGAAAATAAATTTATTCGTACTCAACCTACCTTGCAACGATTGTTCTATGAGTTACCCGTTGTAAAGAATCCTAAAGCTAAAAAGTTTACCCCTCTTGTTCTCATGAATGAATTTGACTACATAATACGGGAAGCTAGGGAAATCTTTGATTTTTATGGTATGAATCATGAAAACCCCATGATTGATCAAATTCTTTATAATAGTGATTATGCTTGAGACATTTGCTTGGAATAATCAAATCTTTGATGAGAATCTTAAAAAGCAAGTCCCTGTTTTAGACATGATCCAACAAGTTTTCTATGATGTTAATCAACACTATTCTAGGATTGCTGCCAAAAATCAAAGGGGTTATGATGATAAGCAACTTGATAGTGCTAAGGTTTCCAAGGATAATGTATTTTATGTTTTATTTACAAAACCCCCTGATAAAAATACCCCAAGGAAAACAAGGACAAAAATGGCAAGACTTAGATCTTTCGCATTATGCCTAGCTAGGGGCGTCAAATGATAGCGCTCGTTGGGAGGCAACCCAACTTGTATCTTTTTGCTTTTTGGTTTTCTTGTTGTTTTCAATAAAATACCCAATTATGCCTCTTTTTAGATGTGTTTTGGTGGTTTCAATTAGTGTTTGTGCCAGGCAAAGCCTTTGGGATGATTTGGGAAAGAGTTGATTTGATCTTGCTGAAAAACAGAAACTTTTGCACTCACGAAAATAATTCCCATTTTTAATAAAAGAGTGATTTTGAGTTGATTCTTTTTGAAGAAGATTAATAAACAAATTTCTCACGTTGTCCTAATTTTTCAGAATTTTTGGAGTTACATAAGTATTCGAAATATCCCGATTGCTACAGACAGTTCTGTGTTTGACAGATTCTGTTTTCTTTGTGTTGTGTGCTTGTTTTGATGATTCTATGGTTTTTTTTTTGAAGAGTTTTTGCCATAGAAAAGTTGGAATACAGTAGATATAATGCAATATTAAAATATGAATGGTTTTTCAACAGTACTTATAGTAGTGATTTGCTTTCTTATACTAACGGATCTCACGAAGGTTTTGTTGAGTTTTGTGTGATTGAAGTTTTCAAGTTTTGGTGATATTACGATGGATGAAGGAATAAGGATTAGCAAAAGGCTAAGCTTGGGGATTCCCAAGGCACCCCAAGATAATATTAAAGAAGTGTCAAGCAAATAAGCTTGGCGATGCCCCCGAGTGGCATCCCCTCTTTCTTCTAACGACCATCGGTATTTTACTTGGAGCTATATTTTTATTCGTCACATATTATGGGTTTTGCTTGGAGCATCTTGTATGATATGAGTCTTTGCTTGTTTTGCTTTTTATTTAAGTCTTGAATCCTTGCTGGACACACCTTTTTGAGAGAGCCAAAAATTATGCTATGCTTGCTCCTATGCTTCACTTAAATTTTTAGAGCCTTGAAATTGCTCTAGTGCTTCACCTATATCTTTTTGAGCACGGTGTGCTTCGTTATTTTTGAAGAAATGCTATCTCATACTTCACTTAGATTTATTTGGGGGTTAGTAAATTTTTTCAGAAATTCTCTCTTGCTTCACTTAGATTATTTTGAGAGAAAGAAATATTATGCTCATGTTCTTCACTTATATTTGTTTGAGCTTACTAAAAGCAACATAAGAAATTAGTCCCAAAGTAATAAGGAGGATATAATAAAAACTTTCATGAAGACCATTGGACAAAATAAACTTGGTTCTTTGTAATGTTATGAGATATGACAATATAATATGTGAGTCATGTTGATGAGTAATTATGCTTTAGTAAGAATATTAGTGTTAAGGTTTGTGATTCCCTATGCAAGCACGAAAGTCAACAGTTATGCAATGAAATTACATCCTACTTATGGTGCATTATTCGGTGTTAGTTATGATTAATGCTCGCTTATGAGATTTTTTTGTTTCTTGGTTGGACGCTTCTCAATCTTTTTGTTAGCCTTCATTTGCACTAAGTATGATCATTACTTGTGCATCTAAAACCCTTTAAACAAATTTTGCCATATGAGTCCACTATACCTACCTATATGCGGTACTTCCATGCCATTCAAAGCGAATTTGCATGTGCCATCTCTAATTTTCAAAATAAATTTCTCTTTTGTGTGATCGTACTGCTCGTGAGGCGGTGAGGGGTGGCCGATATTTTCCATGCTAGATGTGTTATTCTCACGATGAGTGTTTATTCACTTGTCGTTGCAAGAGAGTACGGCAAAGGTATTAGGGATGCCCAGTCCCGAAATGAAAAATGAATTTACTTTATGTTGTGAAATAATAAATTCCTTGGAAAGTGTTGGTATGGAGGGCACCGTGGATACGGTTAGCCATGGAAAGTGAAAGTATGGTGGAAAAAGGAATAAACTATATTTTCTGTTTGGGAACCACCTATGATATATCTAGCATGGGAAGTGTTGGGAACTCTAAGTCGTTTTCATTGGTGTGAAAAGTATGCCTCCCAAAAAAAATTATCTCTCAATTTTCGCTTTGAGCTCTGGCACCTTTACAAATCCCCACTTCCCTCCGCGAAGGGCCTTTCTTTGACTTAATGCAATTTTTATTTTTTACTTGAGTCTCCATCTTCTCTTATAAAGCACCAACTAAGGGGCACTATGATCGTACTTGAGCATTGAGTATAGCTAGTATTCGAGTGTGTTTCATGAATGGATCAATGATTGAGCATAATGGGCTAGGGATAACTTGCTTTAGCATTGATGTTTTGAAAGACATGGTTGCTTGTTGATATGCTTGAGTATTAAAGTCTTCATGTCAAAACTAGACTATTGCTTTGAACCATATAAAAGTCCAAATGTCCATGCTACAAAGAAAAGAATATGAACATGTTAGGCAGCATTCCACATCAAAAATCTTGTTTTTATCATTTATCTACTCGGGGACGAGCAGGAATTAAGCTTGGGATGCTGATACGTCTCCAACGTATCTATAATTTTTTATTGTTCCATGCTGTTATATTATCATTCTTGGATGTTTTACAATCATTTTATATCATTTTTGTACTAACCTATTGACATAGTGCCCAATGCTAGTTGCTGTTTTCTGCTTGTTTTTTACATCGCAGGAAATCAATACCCAATGGAGTCCAAATGCAGCGAAACTTTTTTTGAATTTTTTCCGGAGCAGAAGACACTTGTTGGGCCAAAGAAGTACCAGAGGGGTGCTTCGAGGGGAGCACAATCCACCAGGGCGCGCCCATGTGGGTTGTGCCCACCTCGGTGGCCTCCCACACCGCCTCTTTGCTCTATAAATACCCCAATATTCCAGAAACCCTAGAGGAGTCGATGAAAATCAATTCCAGCCGCCGCAAGTTCCAAAACCACCAGATCCAATCTAAACACCATCATAGAGGGGTTCATCATCCTCATTGGTGCCTCTCCGATGATACGTGAGTAGTTCATTGTAGACCTACGGGTCCGTAGTTAGTAGCTAGATGGCTTTCTCTCTCTCTCTCTCTTGATTCTCAATACAATGGTCTCTTGGACATCCATATGATGTAGCTCTATTTGCGGTGTGTTTGTTGGGATCCGATGGACTTTGAGTTTATGATCAGATATATGTTTTTATCCATGAAAGTTATTTGAGTCTTCTTTGATCTCTTATATGCATGATTGCTTATAGCCTCGTATTTCTTCTCCGATATTTGGGTTTTATTTGGCCAACTTGATCTATTTATCTTGCAATGGAAAGAGGTGCTTTGTGATGGGTTTGATCTTACGGTGCTTGATCCCAGTGACAGAAGGGGAACCGACACATATGTATCGTTGCTATTAAGGATAACAAGATGAGGTCTATTTCTACATAATTAGATCTTGTCTACATCATGTCATCGTTCTTATTGCATTACTCCGTTTTTCCATGAACTTAATGCACTAGATGCATGCTGGATAGCAGTCGATGTGTCGAGTAATAGTAGTAGATGCAGGCATGAGTCGGTCTACTAATCTTGGACGTGATGCCTATATAATGATCATTGCCTGGATATCGTCATGAGTATTTGAAGTTCTATCAATTGCCCAACAGTAATTTGTCTTCCCACCGTTTGCTATTTTTCTCGAGAGAAGCCACTAGTGAAACCTATGGCCCCCGGTTCTGTTCTTTAATATATTTGCCTTCGCAATCATCTTTTTACCCGTGAGGGATTGACACCCTCTCTTACATCGGGTTGCAAGTATTTGTTCTTTCTGTGTAGGAGTTGTTTATGTGGTGTTGTGTGGTTCTCCTACTGGTTCGATAACGTTGGTCTCATAACTGAGGGAAATACCTACCGTTGATGTGCTGCATCATCCGTTCCTCTTTGGGGAAATACCGACGTAGTTCTAGCAGGCATCAAGGACCAATTTGGAAACTCAGGATGAGGTAACCTGTGCTAATACCTCTGCTATCTTCAAGAATGCTTGGTGGCAGTATCGGAATTACCTAAAGAAAACGTACTTCACTGGCAAAGAAACTCATCAAATTCCCTTACTTTCTCCTGAGACACATTTTTGGGATGATGACTGGGAACGCCTTGTTCTGTACTGGTCCCAAACCAAGAATGTGGTAAGGTCTATGAGCTCATTTTTTATTTTGAAGTACTATATGCCTGCATCTTACTGTACTCTCTTCATGTAGAACAAGTGCTTAAACCTGAAGAAGAATTGTTCTCATATAAGATTCCATTGCTATGGTGCATTCTTCTTTGCTCTTGTATTAGTGTATTTACTCATACAAACTTACTTTTAAATTGAAGGATCCAATCGAAACTCCAATGGCACAACAAGTATGTTCAAACATGTTTTTTAACAGGTTTGCTCTTCTAAATTACTCTGTTGATTTCAATTTCAATTGTATATACAGTTGACTTCTCATATCATGCATATTACGAGCATCACAATAGAGCCAATAGTGTTGTTGTACATGCATACCCATGTTACCCATTTGAAATCTTGTTGTGCTGTGTAGTTTCCCACACTTGTATTCTTTCAATGCTGCTTTGTCTTGAACTGATATGATTTGAACCGTGTCTCTATTTTGATTTGGCAAGACAATGCAGTGACCATAGGACATAGATATATGTTTGTTTGATGCTTTTATTATGTACTACTTGGCAATAGAAGACTTGGTAGTTTAACCCTATCGACCTTACAACTTAAATGGCTCACCAAAATGAGTTTCATATACTACATGCTAAACCTATTATGTGTCTGCTTGTTTCTTCTTTTAGAATGTTGACAAAATATTTGGGAAGAGTACCTTATTAAGCAATGGTAAAGGAAGTAATGCAGATACGCTTCAGGATAGTGAGACATCCTGGTTGGTCTCTGAAAGCACAAGTGCTCCCTGGGTGATTTTGGTAATTAATGTCAACATATCTCTTGTTGGACTAATACTTTTACCTAGTATGTTTCAGATAAGTTCAACAATGGAGTGGCATGGACTAGAGGAAGTGGAACCCCTTCAAGTTGCTAAGGACAAAGGATTGGCTCAAGCTCAAAGCACAAGACTCTACATTTTACTTTTAGTGATCCAAGATCACATTGAGTCCATAGGAAAGCCAATACTATTAAGATGGGATGAGGTGTTGCTTAATGGCTTGCTTGCTCAAAGTGCTTAGTGATATGCTCCAAAACCCTCAACCACTTTCTCACATCCACATATGTCCCAAACCAAAAGTCAAACTCGTCCCTACCGAATCTTTCCATCCGGCGCCACCGAGTTGTGTTGACATAGCCACTGCCACAAACCCTAGTCTTTTCGGTCTAACCGATAGGGATCTCGGTCTCACCGAGATGAGATTGTAATCTCTTTGTGTATGTCCATTACCAAAATCGGTCTCACCGAGTTTGTGGAATCGGTCCTACCGAGATTACAATGCAAACTCTCTGTTCCTCTTCATAACATTTCGGTCTAACCGAGATGAGCGAATAGGTCCAACCGAATTTGCCTGACCAACCCTCTGTGTGTCCATTACCAAAATCGGTCTCACCGAGTTTGTGTAATCGGTCTCACCGAGATTACGCTATGCCCTAACCCTAACCATATCGGTCCCATCGAGTTGACATGTCGGTCCCACAAAAAATCCTAATGGTCACATTATTTCCTAAATCGGTCCGACCGAGTTTCACGATTCGGTCCCATTGTCGGTGTCCAAACCGGCGGATCTCGGGTAGGGGGTCCCGAACTGTGCGTCTAAGGCTAATGGTAACAGGAGGCGGGGGACACAATGTTTACCCAGGTTTGGGCCCTCTCGATGGAGGTAATACCCTACTTCCTACTTGATTGATCTTGATGATATGGGTATTACAAGAGTTGATCTACCACAAGATCGTAGAGGCTAAACCCTAGAAGCTAGCCTATGATTATGATTGTTGTTGTCCTACGGTCTAAACCCTCCGGTTTATATAGACACCAGAGGGGGCTAGGGTTACACAGAGTCGGTTACAGAGAAGGAGATCTACATATCTAGATTGCCAAGCTTGCCTTCCACGCAAAGGAGAGTCCCACCCGGACACGGGACGAAGTCTTCAATCTTGTACCTTCATAGTCCAACAGTCCAGCCAAAGTATATAGTATGGCTGTCCGAGGACCCCCTAATCCAGGACTCCCTCAGTAGCCCCTGAACCAAGCTTCAATGACAATGAGTCCGGCGCGCGGATTGTCTTCGGCATTGCAAGGTGGGTTCTTCTCCAAAAATCCCTGAGTACCTGTTGTAACGAGCAGTGTCCGGCTTCCCATTAATGTTGCACTCCTCGGCTTCTGTGCCTTAATAATGGCAGTCTCCACGTGTTGAGCGAATGCGAGAAGTTGAGGCATTTTTACATTTGCAACCCTGACCATGTAAGTAAATCTTCTATTTAAAGAGACGGGGATCCTCAGATCCAAATCACACCATATTTCCCCAGCGAGTATCCATCAGAGCGCGCTCGAAAAAAGCCATTCCATCATGGCCAGCCACCGTAGCTCCTCCTCTCGCTCCCGTAGCACTAAGCCAGGTGATTGGGAGAAGTGTTTTGTCCCCCATAGCCGATTGGTAGAGTTGCAGACCCAGGGGTTTCTCCCGCCTGCACATATGGTCCCCGTCCGAGCCGGACTAGCCACTTATAATGGCGGGGAGCAAGCGGGGAGTTTTCCCAACCCATCCAGGGGGGCGGGTATGCCTTGTCCCTTTCTTGCTGAGGGGACTCGGATTTCCAATCCATCCATTCCTCCGCGGGCTCCTAGAGTTCTATGGCCTCCAGCTGCATAACTTCACTCCTGCCTCCATACTACACATCGCAGGTTATGTCGCCTTCTGCGAGCTATTTCTAGGCTGCAAAGCTCATTTCGAGCTATGGAAGAGGCTATTCTGCCTCGTCCCCCGCACTCAGGAGGGGTCAATATATCAAGTGGGTGGAGCCGAAATATGGCATATCGCCAGGACCGGATACCTGTCACGTACTCCGAAGAAGACATCCGAAGACTGGCCTTCGGAGTGGTTTTATATAGAGGACGTCCCCCTTCCAGACCCTATTCGGATGGGTCTTCCTGAGTTTGCCAATGCCCCATTGAAGAAATGCCACAGTTGGCGCCCCCGGTGCCCCCAGGAGGAAGATAACAGAGAGGTCCTTTACCTGATGGGCAGGATAAAAACGCTGGCCAAATCAGGACTGACAATAATCAAGGTTATGTCAATATGTATAATGCGGGGGGTGCAGCCACTTCAGTATCGGGGGAAACCCATGTGGCACTTCAATGGGGAAGACGATGCCACCCGCTGCAGTCGTAAAGGTCCAGACTCCGCCACCGCTCTGGTGAAAATACTGTCCGATTTGTACAAAGGAGAAGAAGAGGAGTTCATCCGTAATAAGCCACGGGATGGATTCTCCATGTACAACCCCCCAAGCTGGGTGAGCTGCTATCCTTTACTCCAGTCATTCCCGCACTCTTCATCATAAATATTTACCTTGCTAATTCATAGCAGGAACTGCGAAAAGCTGTGAGGGAGGTCCACAGCCTGTCTCCACAGCCCGAGGACCCCGACCGGGCACTCGACCCCGGACTTGAAGAAGATCCGGACGTATTTGTGGAGCTCGTCGACAGGACGTTCTATCAGCTAATCTGTGATGGTGCCTTGGTGGCCATCATAGCCAATTACCCTGGCCTACTCCCTGCATAGCATGTAAGTAAAATCGGAGTCCCAACTTCCGAGAAGGATCCCTTCTTTGCACCTTACCCACCGCACACATATTGCGTCTTACAGGGAAGGCCATCAGCGCGCCGTGCCGAACCCGCGGTGACTCGTCAACAAGGGGCACCGAAGCCGGGTAGGCTCAAAAGGAAGGCGGTCAGGACTGAGACGCCGTTGCAGAGGTATGGTTAAAAACTTGCTCCGTGATTATCGTCTTTAAAATATAATAATGTCCGTAGTTCCTGGCAGAAAGAACGCTCGTCGGACTGTGTTCGGAGAGCCTGCCGGCCACGCCTCCACCAGCCGGACTCCAGAGCCGGACTTAGGGGCAGAGGCTAACGCGGGGACAACGCCAGATGGTCATCCTACAGATGATGCGGATAGACCGTCCGCTACGAATTCCTAAGTGGAGAGCGCCATGAATCACAAGCGTCACCGGGCCGTACTCCGCGACCCTAATTTCTCCGAAGAGGCGTTCAACGCCTTCAACTCAGGAGATGCGTACATCCGAGCTGCTCAAGATGGTCTTGCCAGGGCCACGGACCAATATGCAAAGGATATATGGGTAAGAGAATCTGATAATTATGTATATCAATAGCCCCTGAGACTTGAAACAGTTGGCACAACTGATTTAAGGATCATTGTATGCATAGGTTCTGAAGGAGAAGAATACCCAATTGTCTAAAGAGCTGGAGGAGTGCAAAGCCCAGCTACGGGCCGCAGTTGCCGGAATGGAGGAGTCCAAGAAGGCCTCATATGGTAATACTTGTCTTGATCGAAAAGAGTGTAATGACATGTACCAGTTAGTATTCGGCATGCATGCAAATCTAACAATAGAATCTGCAGACAATCCCAGAGGTAATCCGGAGATCATACTGGGGGATGAGCAACATGCTCAAGAACAGTTAGAGGCTGGCGAGCGCGTGCTTACATGGGTTATCTGAGAGAAAAATGACCTCCAGGACGCCAAAACCCGGTTGGATGTTGAACTAAAAGATGTTCGGGCCCAGCTTGCTGACTCCGTAAAGGAGAATAAGAGGCTTCGATGCGACATTTTTAGTAAGTGCTCGAACGAACCTTTATACAGTTCGGTGAATAAACAGGCTAACAGAGTTATGTCTGTAGGTATGCTGATAGGTCGCCTCGAAGAGGAGATGCCCGGATCTGCAGGTGATCTTTTGCAAGAGCTCTCCCAACTGCACGAACAAGTTTGGCAGGTGATGCAGGGTATTGCCCAGGCCTTGTGGCCATCCACCTCCCTGCCAGGAGGCATGGGGGAGCTTGTAGAAATTCTCAAGGGAGCGCGGCGGCGCTTCCAATTATGGAAGATATCGGCCTGTCGACAAGGTGCAAGGGAAGCCTGGTCCATGGTGAAGACGCGATACACCAAGGCTGACCCGAACCACATGGCCGAGGTTGGGCCTATAGGGTCAGATGGGAAAGAGATCCCTATTAGTATGGTATATGACCAGGTAGCATTAGCCACAAAGTATTCCCAACAGGATTGTAGGCTAGACAGCCTGATGGAAGGTATAGAAGAAGAATTTAGTCAGTCCAAGTGATTGTGTACTTCAAATGACATATTTTGTCCCTAGTCGGGTTGTAAATCATTTGTCATGGCGGACCTTTTCGCTTCAACCTCTGGACCCAACAGTCCAGAGTGTATCCGAATACCTGCTCAGTTATTGTAAAAACCGGGGTACGTGTGGAAACCAGGCGTAGGGGTCATAAGTGCTTGAACAGACAAGTACCCAACTAGCTATGTTATATTACATGGATAGTAAGAAACATCTTACAGGGAGAATAGTTCCGTTAAGGGTTCCTTTCCCTGGGCACGCATGCATTAATGTGCATGTCCGAACTGCGAAAAGAGATGCGGGATATAAACATCTGGGGGCATATGTTGTAATAGGTAAAAAACATCTTTTGTTCACCGGTCGAATATTCCCTTAAGAGCGCTAGCTTTCGGTTTCACCCAGTCTGAGGTACACATCCAGCTGACCCGGCAGTAACAATCGCAGAGGTGCTCCCCTTATGCCCTAGCCGAACTAACGGGAACGTAGGGCATAAACACAAGAGCCAGGCAACCCAGCTTAGCCAAAACTTAAGTCATATCGATGCATATAATGGCGAAAAAAGGTACATATGGAAAAGTGACGCATATGTGGTGGGCATAAAGTCCAGAAGATAATTATATTAAGCTTCTGCATAAGAAGCCCCCCAGTATATTGAGCGCGCATAGCGTGGCAGGAGTGTGTGGTCGAAGCACACTTGAGGCTTTTAAGGCTATAAAAAGAAAGAAAGAGAGAGAAAGAGGATATAACTTAAAAAAAAGGCGGAGGTAAGGAGACGAACACAGAGTTCGGCACTAGGCGTAGAATCTTCGGAGTCTGGCCGTGTTCCATGGGTTCGGCTCGAGTCGATTATTTGATGCATCACGCAGATGGTACGCTCCTCAAGTGAGAACTTTATCAATGATGAAGGGACCCTCCCACTTGGGCTTGAGCTTGTCCTTTTTCTTCTCTGGTAGGTGTAGAACGAGTTCGCCAACGTTATAAGTTTTGGCCGTGCTACGTCTAGAGCTAGCGTTGGTTTTCCCCGAAGAGGAGAGGGTGATGCAGTAAGTGTAGCGTAAGTATTTCCCTCAGTTTTGAGAACCAAGGTATCAATCCAGTAGGAGGCTCCTCAAAAGTCCCATGCACCTACACAAACATACTGAGAACTCACAACCAACACAATAAAGGGGTTGTCAATCCCTTCACGGCCACTTGCGAAAGTGAGATCTAATAAAGATAGTATGATAAGATAAATATATTTTTGGTATTTTATAATATAGATGCAAAAGTTAAAGATGCAAATAAAAGTAGATTGAAAACAAATATGATAAGAGATAGACCCGGGGGCCATAGGTTTCACTAGAGACTTCTCTCAAGATAGCATAAGTATTACGGTTGGTGAACAAATTACTGTCGAGCAATTGATAGAAAAGCGCATAGTTATGAGATTATCTAGGCATGATCATGTATATAGGCATCACGTCCATAACAAGTAGACCGACTCCTGCCTGCATCTACTAATATTACTCCACACATCGACCGACTCCTGCCTGCATCTAGAGTATTAAGTTCACAAAGAACAGAGTAATGCATTAAGCAAGATGACATGATGTAGAGGGATCAACTCATGCAATATGATATAAACCCCATCTTGTTATCCTCGATGGCAACAATACAATACGTGTCTTGCAACCCTTTCTGTCACTGGGTAAGAACACCGCAAGATTGAACCCAAAGCTAAGCACTTCTCCCATGGCAAGAAAGATCAATCTAGTAGGCCAAACCAGACCGATAAATGGAAGAGACTTGCAAAGATAACTCAATCATACATAAAAGAATTCAGAGAAGATTCAAATATTATTCATAGATAAACTTGATCATAAACCCACAATTCATCGGATCTCGACAAACACATCGTAAAAAGAGATTACATCGAATAGATCTCCACAAGAGAGGGGGAGAACATTGTATTGAGATCCAAAAAGAAAGAAGAAGCCATCTAGCTAATAACTATGGATCCGTAGGTCTGTGGTAAACTACTCACAACTCATCGGAGGGGCAAGGATGTTCATGTAGAAGCCCTCCGTGGTCGATTCCCCCTCCGGCAGAGTGCCGGCGAAGGCTCCAAGATGGGATCTCGCGGATACAGAAGGTTACGGCGGTGGAAATTGTGTTTCGTGGTGCTCTTGGATGTTTTCGGCGTACGTAGGTATATATAGGAGGAAGAAGTACGTCGGTGGCCGCCCGAGGGGCCCACAAGACAAGGGGCGCCCTACAGGGGGGCGCGGCCCCCTATCTCGTGGGGTCCTCGGGAGCTTCTTGACTTGCGCTCCAAGCCCTCTGGATCATGTTCATTCCAAAAATCACGCTCCCGAAGGTTTCATTCCGTTTGGACTCCGTTTGATATTCCTTTTCTTCGAAATACTGAAATAGGCAAAAAACAGCAATATGGGCTGGGCCTTCGGTTAGTAGGTTAGTCCCAAAAATGATATAAATGTGTAAAATAAAGCCCATAAACATCCAAAAGGGGTAATATAATAGCATGGAACAATCAAAAATTATAGATACGTTGGAGATGTATCAGGCCCGTACTTCTCTGCTTTGATACCTTCGAGCCTGCTGCTGATAGAATGCGGAACAGGCCTTTGCGCCGTCACGCTCCTCCTCCAGGGCATCTAAACTGTCCTGCTGATCCAGCTCGGCTTCTCTCTCTTTGTACATGCGCACTCGAGGTGAGTCATGAATGATATCGCAGGGTAGCACCGCCTCTACGCCGTACACCATAAAAAATGGTGTGTATCTGGTGGTGCGATTTGGCGTGGTCCGCAGCCCCCACAGTACAAAGTCGAGCTCCTCGACCCAGTGCGTATCTGATTCCTTCAAGGATCGCACTAGTCTGGGTTTGATGCCGCTCATTATAAGACCATTTGCTCATTTAACTTGATCGTCTGTTTGGGGATGATAGACGGAGGCATAATCGAGCTTAATGCCCATGTTGCCGCACCAAGTTTTCACCTCATCGGCTGTGAAGTTGGAGCCATTATCAGTGATGATGATGTGGGAGACACCGTAATGGTGTACGACCCCGGATATGAAGTCTATCACTGGTCTGAATTCGGCCGTTTTAACTGGTTTGCCTCTATCCATTAGGTGAATTTATCTACCATGAACAACAAGTATTTTTTCTTATGGCTTCCGCCTTTAAGGGGTCCAACCATATCGAGCCCCCAGATCGCAAAGGTCCAAGTTATGGGATTGTTTGGAGAGCGGTAGGTGGCATATGGCTTTGATTTGCAAAAAGCTGGCAACTGGCGCAATGTTGGACGAGGTCCTGTGCATCTGCTCGGGCTGTTGGCCAGTAGAAACCTGTACGAAAGGCCTTGCTTACAAGGGCCCGAGCTACGGCATGGTGGCCACCGAGTCCAGCATGAAGTTTGGCCAGTGGCCGTTGTCCTTCCTCTTCGGAGATGCACCTTTGGAGCACTCCGGTCGTGCTTTTCTTATAAAGCTCTCCCTCGTGAACCTTGTAGGCTTTAGAGCACCGCACAATGCAATGCGCCTCATTTTGGTCCTCAGGGAGCTCTTGCCTATTTAGATAGGCTAAGAAGGGTTTTGTCCACGGGGCTATGACATCCATAATTACGTGGGCCGAGGGTGTTATTTCGGTGGAGGAGCCTCCGATTACGTCAGATTGTTTGGGATCTGGGGTTGTGTTTGGATCCAGACTGGTATTGCCGGTTTCCCCTTCCCACACCACGGATGGCTTGAACAGCCTTTCCAAGAAGATATTAGGTGGGACGGGTCGCGCTTAGCACTGGTGCGGGTGAGGATATCCGCCGCTTGATTGTTCTCCCGGACCACATGGTGGAATTCGAGCCCCTCGAACCGAGCTGACATTTTGAGGACGGCATTACGGTAAGCCGCCATTTTTGGGTCCTTGGCGTCAAAGTCTCCATTTACTTGAGATATTTCGATGTTCGAATCCCCACGCACTTCCAGGCATTGAATGCCCATGGAGACTGCCATCCGAAGACCATGCAACAGAGCCTCATATTCGGCTGCATTGCTGGAGTCTATGTATAATATTTGAAGTACGTACTGGACTGTATCTCTGGTGGGGGATGTTAGGACAACGCTTGCCCCCAGACCAGCCAGCATCTTAGAGCCGTCAAAGTGCATGATCCAATTGGAGTACGCGCTGTACTCTTTAGGGAGTTCGGCTTTTGTCCATTCAGCGACGAAGTCGGCCAATACTTGCGACTTAATGGCTCGTCGTGGTTTGTATATTATGTCAAACGGGAGGAGCTCGATAGCCCATTTAGCAATCCGGCCCGTGGCATCGCGGTTATTTATTATATCGTTGAGTGGTACTTCAGAGGCCACCGTGATTGAACACTCTTGAAAGTAGTATCGTAGTTTCTGGGATGCCATGAAGACCGCGTATGCTATCTTTTGATAATGTGGGTACCGTGACTTGCATGGAGTGAGGACAGTGGATACATAGTATACCGGCTTTTGAAGCGGGAACTTATGTCCGCCGTCTCTCGTTCGACGACGAGCACTGCGCTTACAACCTGGTGTGTTGCAACTATATATAACAGCATGGGTTCGCCGATATTTGGTGCGGCCAGGATTGGGTTGCTGGCTAAGAGGGCCTTTATTTCTTCCAATCCGGCCATGGCCACATCCGTCCACTCGAAGTGTTCGGTGCGTCGAAGAAGGTGATAAAGAGGTAGTGCCTTTTCTCCCAATCGGGAGATAAAGCGGCTTAGGGCAGCCACGCATCCAGTTAACTTCTGGATTTGCTTGAGGTCTGTTGGGGTAGCCAACTGCGATAGAGCTTGGATTTTAGCTGGATTTGCTTCAATTTCTCTAATGGAAATGATGAAGCCCAGCAGCTTTCCGGCAGGCACGCCGAAAACACATTTTTTCGGATTGAGCTTGATGTCATATGTTTGGAGATTGTCGAACGTAAGCCTCAAGTCGTCTATTAAAGACTTGACGTGTCTGGTTTTGATGACCACGTCGTCTACGTATGCCTCCACTGTTTTGCCGATTTGTTTTTCCAGGCATGTCTGAATCATGCGTTGATAGGTCGCACCGACATTTTTGAGCCCGAAAGGCATGGTGTTAAAACAGAATGGGCCGTACGGTGTGATGAATGCCGTTGTGGCTTGATCGGACTCTGCCATCTTGATTTGATGGTATCCAGAGTATGCGTCGAGGAAGCACAATGAGTTGTGTCCTGCGGTGGCATCGACGATTTGATCAATGCGGGGGAGGGGGAAGGGATCCTTGGGGCAAGCCTTATTGAGGTCCTTGAAATCGACACATAGGCGCCAGGATTTGTCCTTCTTTGGCACCATCACCAGGTTTGCTAGCCAGTCCGGATGTTTTATTTCTGTAATGAATCCGGTCTCGAGTAACTTAGCTAGCTCTTCTCCCATGGCTTGTCGCTTAGATTCTGAAAAGCGCCGAAGAGTCTGCTTGACCGGCTTGTATCCCTTCAGTATGTTTAGGCTATGTTCGGCCAGCCTGCGTGGGATACCTGGCATGTCTGAAGGATGCCAGGCAAAGATATCCCAATTCTCACGCAAGAACTCTCGCAGTGCGGTGTCTATTGTGGGGTTTAGCTCTGCCCCGATGGATGCTGTTTTTGTAGGGTCCATTGGGTGGACCTAGAATTTGACTATTTCGTCCGCTGGTTTGAAAGAGGTGGACTTGGGTCATTTGTCGAGTATCACGTCGTCCCTGTCCACTATTGAGCGCAGCGCAGTTAGTTCTTCGGCTGCGAGGGCTTAGGATAATGCCTCAAGGGCCAGTGCGGCGGTTTTATTTTCGGCGTGGAGTGCTACGTCCTGATCACTAGCTAGAGTGATGATTCCGTTGGGCCCGGGGATCTTGAGCTTCATGTACCCATAATGGGGTATAGCTTGGAAGCTCGTGAATGCATCCCGCCCTAAAAGAGTGTGGTATCCGCTACTAAACGGGGCCACTTGGAATGTGATTTCTTCGGACCTATAATTCTTCGGCGTGACGAATACCACATCTAGTGTGATTTTCCCCGCACATCGTGCCTCCCGACTAGGGATGATTCCTCTGAAGTTCATGCTGCTTTGCTCGATGCGGCTCTTGTCTATTTCCATTTTGTTAAGAGTTTCCTCGTAGATGGGGTTTAATCCGCTGCCACCGTCCATGAGCACTTTAGTAAGCCGGAAGCCGTCCACAATTGGATAAGGACCAAAGCGTCTAGTGCTCGGACTGTTCGGAATTGTGGTTCGTCACTGGCATTAAAGGTTATGGCCGTGTCGTTCCATGGATTTATTGTTGTAACGTGGCAGACTTCGGCGAGGCTGCGGAGTGCTCGCTTGCGCCTGTTATTTGAGGCGAAAGTCTCGAAGACTGTCAATACTATATTGTTATTTTCGACAGGATGATGCTCTGCGGTGTTGTTGATGAGGAGATCCTCGCCGCTCTTGGCCACTTGCCGGAGTATCCAACATGCTCTAAGGTTGTGTGTTGGTATGGTATCCAGTGTACTGTGAATTTTGCATGGCCTATTGAGCCATCCCTCCAATATGGTTCCACGCCATATAGTGGCCTTAGGTTTCTTTGCAATTGGATTAGGTGACTTGTGAGAGTGCACCCTTTTAGTTCGGACGAGGGGTTTAGTAAGAGCCAAAGGATCCCAGAATTTTGTTTGGGTTTTCCAGGTGCTTTCCATCGCATAGTACTTCTGTACTATGGCCGCCAAGTCGGCGAAGTGTGCTATGTCACGGTGACTTATGGCATTGAGGATTCCCCTGTCCGTGCAATTTTTGCGAAAGAATGAAATTGCGTCTTCCTCGCGACAGTCCTTGACCTTTCTCATTACAAGAAGGAATCTGGCCCAGAAGTGATGTACTGCCTCTTGGGGCTCTTGTCTAATGTGGGAAAGATCACTTGTATCTGGGTGGGTGGGTAGATTGAAGTCCAAACCCTGACCCGATCTGAGATCCAGGGGCAGAGGAGCTTCCGAGCTTGGCAGTTTGGGCTACAAGATGTTGCCCAATTTTTCTGGCCCGCTGTCCGATCCTAGGTTCGGAGCTTGGGCCATGTCCTCCCGTAGACGGGATCCGGCTCGGAGAGCTCGGGAATCCGGACATAGTTCGTCCTCAAAATAGAGGAAGAATCGCTGCATTGCTCCTCCACCACCGCTATCTGATGGGTGACCGGCGGAGAGTTAATCTCCCTTTGGTCGGGTTTAAGCCCGATCCGATCATAGTCCGTAGCGACTCCCAGGGCGGCGATGCAATCCAAGAGCTTGTTCAGTGAGGAGAGCTCCATTGGATCCATCTGCTCAGTGAATTCCGAGCCGACGTGGAGACTATTCTTGATGACATGAGAAATCATCGTCAGTGCGGCGGCCGAACGGGCGGTCATGACAAAGATTGTGGAGTTGAACCAAGGAGTTTGTAAGGGCAAGGAGATCGCCTGCTTCATGAAGATCTACCCTAGTGAGGCAAGTCCTTCGTGGGCGACGGCCATGGTGGGATAGACAAGGTTGCTTCTTCGTGGACCCTTCGTGGGTGGAGCCCTCCGTGGACTCACGCAACCGTTACCCTTCATGGGTTGAAGTCTCCATCAACGTGGATGTATGATAGCACCACCTATCGGAACCACGGCTCAAAAATCTTCGTGTCTCCAAATTGCATTTGCACACTCCAATCCCACCCCTTTACATTCTTGAAATTTGCATGCTTTACTTTCCACTGCTCATATACTCTTTGCATGCTCGCTTGATATGTATTATGAATGTTAAACTTGTGCCAAAACTCCACTTCAGCTTAAAGAATTTAAAAACTGCAACTTTTCTTGCTTAGAGTCTATTCACCCCCCTCTAGACACCTCTTCTCGATCCTTTCAATTGGTATCAGAGCTCTGGTCTCCATTGCTTTGGTTTAAACACCATTGGAGGAATATGGATGAGTCTACTTTGGTGAGTCTTAGACATAGAGTGCCTATACTAGATGGAGAATACCTTCATGAGTGGAAAAATGAGATGCTTGTGATTTTCAATGAATATCATTTGAACAAGTACATTACTAGCCCTTGTGCACCTCATATTGATCCTATGCATCCTACCCTTGATGAGTCAATTGACATGATTCACAATCTTAGAACTATTGATCTTATCACTAGAGGTTTGCCTAGAAACTTGATAGCTTGCTTGCCTACTCTTACGTGTGCCTACACCATATGGAAATTTCTTGAGGAACGTTTTCCAAATCATTCCTTGAAAAATCTAGATGAAATTCTCCATAAGTCTATTGCCTTGAGTAAGATGAATTCCAATGATCCTAAGTTTGGTGATTATCTATTTAAGCTTACAAATCTTATGCGTGCCAAAGGAGATGTTGGAATTATTAGTGATATTATTTCCGAAGCTATTAAAATTCATAAAGAAGATCATTGTCAAACTCATTCTAACGAATCACCCTCTCTAGGAATTGATCCATCACATGAAGATGTTGAACATGGATACTATGCTGAGTATGATGATAGTGACTTTGATCTTGATGATGCAATGAGACACTTTGGTCTTATGGCAAATCTTCGAGGATACATGGCAGGAGGAAAGGAATGGGTTCTTGATAGTGGATGTACCGATCACATGAACGGAGATAAAGATATGTTTCGTGAGCTTGCTGAAAACAACGGCCCTTGAAAGTATGTCACTTTTGGTGATAACTCAAAGGGTAAGGTGGTTATCCTCGGTAAGGTGGCCATCTCACATGATAGCTCCATACAAAATGTCATGCTTGTTAAATCTCTTGGATACAATTTACTTTCAGTATCTAGACTTGCTGATTTTGGTTTCAATGTCCTATTTACTGAAGTAGATTGCCAAGTGTTTCGAAGAGACAATCATAAAATGGTCTTTATCGGTATACGTAGAGGTGATCTTTACATTGCTGATTTCACCAAAAAGGCCCAACCTAGAACTTACTTAATTGCTAAATCCTCTAAAGGTTGGTTGTGGCATAGACGATTAGGTCATGTTGGCATGCGAAACCTTGACAAGCTTATTAAAGGAAATCATATCCTTGGCGTTAACAATGTCATATTTGATAAGGATAGACTTTGCAGCGCTTGTCAAGCAGGTAAACAGGTTGGAGGAAGGCATCTTGTGAAGAACATCATGACCACAAGGAGGCCACTCGAGCTACTTCACATGGATCTTTTCGGTCCCAACGCTTACAAAAGTCTCGGTGGAAATTCTTTTGGTCTAGTTATAGTTGATGATTTTTCAAGATTTATGTGGGTGTTCTTTCTCGATGATAAATGACAGGTCCAAAAGATCTTCAAAAACTTTGCTAGGAAGGCCCAAAATCAATTTGAAGTGAAGATCAAGAAGGTTCGCAGCGACAACGAAACGGAGTTCAAGAACGCAAATGTGGACACCTTTCTTGACGAAGAAGGGATTTCACATGAGTTCTCGGCTACGTACACACCTCAACAAAATGGAGTTGTTGAGAGGAAGAACCGAACACTCATCGAAATGGCGAGAACGATGCTTGATGAGTACAAGACGCCAAAGCACTTTTGGGCGGAAGCGGTTGAGACAGCTTGTCATGCAACAAATCACTTGTATCTTCACAAGCTACTCGGCAAGACGGCATACGAGCTACTCATCGGTAACAAACGCCAAGTTGGATACTTTTGAGTATTCGGCTCAAAGTGCTACATTCTTGATAAGCATCATCGTTCTAAATTTGCTCCAAAGTCTCATCAAGGTTTCCTACTTGGTTATGGCTCAAACTCTCACACTTACCGTGTCTACAATAATTTCACTGAAAGGTTGAAGAGACGGTAGATGTGAAGTTTGATGAATCTAACGGCTTGCAAGTAGAGCAATTGCCAATTGATGTAGGAGATAAAGACCCTTCGGAAGCAATCCAACACTTGTCTATTGGCAAGATTCGTCCAACGGAGGTGAAGGAGAGTACCTCGTCCGTCCAAGTGGAAGCTTCTACCTCACGACAAGGTGAGCCAAGAGTTGATACGGAAGCACCACGAGTGGGACACACCAAGATGAAGAAAACGAGGAAGTACACCAAGATGAACGTGAACAACCTCCTTTTCCACCATGACAAGAGAACGACAACGTCAACAATGAAGAAGGCCAAGAAGAAGAACGAGATGAAGACGATGTTCCACCAAGATCCAAGCAAAAGCTCTCACGAGTTCGAGCAAGAGTTGCCAAAGACCATCCCGTCGAGCAAATCTACAATGATATCCAAACCGGGAGAATCACTCGCTCTAAAACTTGTTTAGCTAACTTTTGTGAACATTATTCTTCCATTACTAGCATTGAACCTATGAAGGTTGAAGAAGCTTTGGAAGATCCAGATTGGATAAACGCCATGCACGAAGAACTACACAACTTTGAGAGAAACCAAGTGTGGACGTTGGTCGAGAAGCCCGACAACAACCACAACATCATCGGTACCAAATGGGTGTTTCGCAACAAGCAAGATGAAGATGGGCAAGTAGTTCGCAACAAAGCACGTCTCGTCGCCCAAGGCTACACTCAAGTCGAAGGTATGGACTATGGTGAGACATATGCCCCTGTTGCTAGACTTGAGTCCATTCGCATCTTACTTGCCTATGATAATCACCATGATATCACCTTGTACCAAATGGACATTAAAAGTGCTTTTCTAAATGGTGAAATAGAGGAGGAAGTTTATGTTAAGCAACCTCCCGGCTTTGTCAATCCTGAGAAACCTAATAATGTTTACAAACTTCACAAAGCTCTTTATGGTCTTAAACAAGCTCCTAGAGCATGGTATAAATGCTTGACCAAGTTCCTTATTGAAAAAGGCTATGAAATTGGAAAAAATGATTCTACTCTTTTTACTAAAAGGGTTAATGGAGAACTATTTGTGTGCCAAATCTATGTTGATGATATTATATTCGGTTCAACTAACCCTCACTTCAATGAAAAGTTTGGAAAGCTAATGTCGGAGAAGTTGAGATGTGAATGATGAGAGAGCTCAAATTCTTTCTTGGTTTGCAAATCAAGCAAACTAAGGAAGGTACCTTTGTCTCTCAAAAGAAGTACACCAAGGACTTATTCAAGAAGTTCAATATGCAAGAATGCAAAGGTATGACTACACCCATGCCTACTAGTGGACATCTTGATTTGACCAAAGATGGTGAACCGGTTGATCAAAAAGTTTACCGCTCCATGATTGGTTCATTGTTATATCTATGTGCTTCGCGTCCCGATATTATGCTAAGTGTGTGCATGTGTGCACGATATCAAGCCGCCCCTAAAGAATGTCATCTTAAGGCTGTGAAAAGGATAGTGAGATACTTAATCCACACACCAAATTTTGGCATTTGGTATCCAAACAGGGCCTCTTTCAATCTTGTTGGCTACTCCGACTCGGACTATGCCGGTGACAAGGTTGATAGAAAGTCCACTTCGGGTACTTGTCAATTTCTTGGTAGATCTCTTGTGTCTTGGTCCTCCAAGAAACAAAACTCGGTATCCTTATCCACCATCGAAGCGGAATACATTGCCGCTGGTTCACGTTGTGCTCAATTACTTTGGATGACCCAAACTCTTAAAGATTATGGGATATATGTGAAACATGTTCCATTGCTTTGTGACAATGAAAGTGCTATGATTGCTCACAATCCCGTGCAACACTATTGAACTAAGCATATTGAAGTTCGTCATCATTTCATTCGAGATCACGTTGCCAAAGGGGACATTAATCTTAAGCATGTTCGTACCGACAAGCAATTGACGGATATATCCACTAAACCACTTGATGAGAAAGTGTTTTGCGGGTTAAGAGGTGAATTGAACATCATTGATGCTTCAAACTTGGAGTAGGAACTCCATTTTGGATACATGCAATACATGAGCTTATGACTAATCCTTGATATTTCTCTTATGAAGACAATCTTATGTCTTGGATATATTTGCACCTTGCATGTTATCTAACCCTTGTAGGAACTTGGATGAATCTAAAACTATGAGATTGCAACTCACTCGCATCTTGAGCAATCTCTACATCACCAAGTCCCTACACAATGGTGGTTGAAGACAAGGAAGCACGAAACCTTTCAACATATCCTTTGACAATTTTTTTGAGCTCCATGACTGTCATTTTGGATACACAAGTGCTCTTCCTTGCAAAAACTAACCCATGTAGATAGATGAACTCAAATTCCAAGTGGTGCTCCCAACTCTTGATGAGCTACATCAACCTTGAGCAACCCACATAAGTTCAACTACATGATCACGATCAACACCACCACCCAAGGTATGTTATTCCATCTTAGAGAAGCTTTACTCCAAGTCATGAGTCAAAGCAACTCGACAAGATGTGAATACATCAAGATGCTTAAACAAAAATGGTAACCCCATTTTGAGCTTAAACGATGAGTATGACCTATGATCAAGTGTCCTCACTTGACTCCTAAGTCAATATACTCTAACATAGGTGACTTTGTCGCTGACCAATTCTAGATGAATTTCTCTTGTGTTCTTTTCTATGCTCTTGCATTTGTCTCATGCATATTTGTTTCCCCCTTCAAAAAAACTTCATCTAGATTTATTTTCTTTTATTTCTGTTCTGCATTCCCCGCATCCAATTCATTGCAAATATTTCAGTTAATTCCTTGCAAATCCTTGTGAGATCTTACTTGTCTAGTGAGCTGAGGCGACAAGTGTTTTCTCTGCAATGAACTCTTCACCGGTCTGTTTCCTTCGGTGCAACCGAAGCACACAACTCGGTGCCACCGATTTCACTGCAGGAAAGATAGCTTGCCACTTGTTCCTGCTTTCTTTTTGATCCAGGTCCACTCAATGATTCTTGTCCTCTACCAGCATCACATTTGGCTTGCTGCTCTGTTCTATGACTCAAGGACCAAACCCACTTGTGACAAAAATCCAGAAGAACCCTTCTTGGAAATTGATGTCAAAGGGGGAGAGAGAGATCACATCAAAGCTTAATCATTTCTATAGGGGGAGAGAATACTCAGAGAGAGAGAGACCCCTGATGCTTGGTGTTCAAGAGGAGGGAAGTCACATGTCTTTAAGAGGAGAAAGACATGTTCATAGTTGATTGTTTGCATTAGCTTTGTTTCTTTTCTTTGCTCTGATTTTCTGTTCCCTATCTTCTCCCAATATCACATGCTAGATTCAGGGGGAGCAAGACATCTAAGGGAAGGAAATCCTTGAATTCATTGCACATCTTTACCTTGGGGACATGTCTATATCCAATGGAGTACTCAGTACTCACTCTATACATGTCATCCCAGTCTTGGTACTTTTGTGGTTTCTTATGTTTGCTCTAGCTAGTAAGTGTATCTGTGTTATCTAACCCTGTTTACGCAGGTTCATTCCTTCCTAAGCCAACTCAAGACCACAAGGTAAGTATATGCATCACAGTCATGTATATGAGGATTTCTTGCTGATGTACATATTGTTTGCAAGAAGGACTCATGAGCATGAAGGTACATTTCCTATATACACACCATTCGCTCTGATGCATATAGCCAAGATACATGTAACACATTGCCTACTCTGTCATGCTTATGCATTCACACACTCCTATATTCCATATTTACATGATTGCGTACATGTAGGGGGAGCCTATGCATGTTACATGTCTTTCCAAAGCTTTACTTGTTTTTATCTATACCCTTATCTGAAGCTTTGATGTATGTTGTCATCAATTACCAAAAAGGGGGAGACTGAAAGCACAAGTGCTCCCTGGGTGATTTTGGTAATTAATGTCAATGTATCTCTTGTTGGACTAATACTTTTACCTAGTATGTTTTAGATAAGTTCAACAATGGAGTGGCATGTACTAGAGGAAGTGGAACCCCTTCAAGTTGCTAAGGACAAAGGATTGGCTCAAGCTCAAAGCACAAGACTCTACATTTTACTTTTAGTGATCCAAGATCACATTGAGTCCATAGGAAAGCCAATACTATTAGGAGGGGATGAGGTGTTGCTTAATGGCTTGCTTGCTCAAAGTGCTTAGTGATATGCTCCAAAACCCTCAACCACTTTCTCACATCCACATATGTCCCAAACCAAAAGTCAAACTCGGCCGTACCGAATCTTTCCATCCGGCGCCATCGAGTTCTGTTGACATAGCCACTGCCACAAACCCTAGTCTTTTTGGTCTAACCAATAGGGATCTCGGTCTCACCGAGATGGGATTGTAATCTCTCTGTGTATATCCATTACCAAAAATCGGTCTCACCGAGTTTGTGGAATCGGTCCTACCGAGATTACAATGCAAACTCTATGTTCCTCTTCGTAACATTTCGGTCTAACCGAGATGAGCGAATCGGTCCAAGCAAGTTTGCCCGACCAACCCTCTATGTGTCCATTACCAAAATCGGTCTCACCGAGTTTCTGTAATCGGTCTCACCGAGATTACGTTATGCCCTAACCCTAACCATATCGGTCCCATCGAGTTGACATGTCGATCCCACCGAAAATCCTAACGGTCACATTATTTCCTAAATCGGTCCGACCGAGTTTCACGATTCGGTCCCACCGAGTTTGGTAAGTTGTGTCTAACGGTTAGATTTTGTGTGGAGGCTATATATACCCCTCCAGCCACTCGTCATTCTTGGAGAGAGCCATCAGAACGTGCCTACACTTCCAGCATTCATTTTCTAAGAGAGAACCACCTACTCATGTGTTGAGACCAAGATATTTCATTCCTACCACATAAATCTTGATCTCTAGCCTTCCCCAAGTTGCTTTCCACCCAAATCTTCTTTCCACCAAATCCAAATCCTGTGAGAGAGAGTTGAGTGTTGGGGAGACTATCATTTGAAGCACAAGAGCAAGGAGTTCATCATCAACACACCATTTGTTACTTCTTGGAGAGTGGTGTCTCCTAGATTGGCTAGGTGTCACTTGGGAGCCTCCGTCAAGATTGTGGAGTTGAACCAAGGAGTTTGTAAGGGCAAGGAGATCGCCTGCTTCATGAAGATCTACCCTAGTGAGGCAAGTCCTTCGTGGGCGATGGCCATGGTGGGATAGACAAGGTTGCTTCTTCGTGGACCCTTCGTGGGTGGAGCCCTCCGTGGACTCACGCAACCGTAACCCTTCGTGGGTTGAAGTCTCCATCAATGTGGATGTATGATAGCACCACCTATCGGAACCACGGCTCAAAAATCTCCGTGTCTCCAAATTGAGTTTGCACACTCCAATCCCATCCCTTTACATTCTTAAAATTTGCATGCTTTACTTTCCGATGCTCATATACTCTTTGCATGCTCGCTTGATAAGTATTGTGAATGTTAAACTTATGCCAAAACTCCACTTCAACTTAAAGAATTTAAAAATTGTAACTTTTCTTGCTTAGAGTCTATTCACCCCCCTCTAGACACCTCTTCTCGGTCCTTTCAGTCTCGAACAAAGCTGATAAAACAGCTAAGGAAAACTATTTTGAAGACAGTGAGACAACCCCAAAGTCCTGTCTTGATGTAGTGTTCGAGTTACTGGCCACTAGCGCTAGCACAAGCTCCTCGAACTCACTGTCTAAATCAGTTTAATTTCTTGAGTCTCAACTACAAGCTGAAAGACATCGATCAGTTGTGCTGAGACAAGAAGCCGAACAACTGCAGAAGTCCCTGGAGAATTCAGATGCATACTTTCTGGTGCAACAACAAGCATTGGAGGATTTAGCGCCAAACAGGAGAAAGCTAATAAGCTTGCTAAGATTATTGTCAGCATGGTGGATACCCAGGATAACGTTTCTTGAGCTCTTGTGAAGTTGTTTCAGTTATGGTCTTGTTTTGTTGCCGCATTTATTTACACTGGTGGCCAATTTAGACGGCCAGTGTATGTAATATGCTGCTTTGTTCCCTATATTTGCACTCGTGGAGAACTTTGATGCCCAGTGGATGTAATAACTGTAATAGCCGTAATAACCTAGCATTAGTTGCTTGCTTATTTATTTCCTTATTGTCTTGTTTAGTTGTTTGCTTGTAGTCACTGCAGTTCTTTTTCCGTGTTTTTCTAGTGGCCACAATAACCAAATTTTTTTAAAACTAGGCCACAATAACCATGGGAAACATACGGACCATTGTAACCATGGTCCTGCTACCTACTGTAGTGACCATGGGCCTACTACGGGCTGAAGGATCCATGGGCCTTCTACGGGCCGTAGAATCAATGGGCCTTCTATGGGCCACAGAGTCAATGGGCCTTCTACGGGCCGTATAATCGATTGGCAAAACTGGGTCGTACAATTTGTGGACCAATAACGGTCTGCAATATGGGCCGTAAACGGGCTACAATGGGAATCATCTGTTTACGGGCCGACAGAAATGGGCTATTAAGAGGCCGATATGTTTAACGGGCTTCATTCTATCGACAGGCATAACGGGTCGTTAATGGTCCGCATTTGATGACGGTATGAAAACAACCCAACGGATTAACGGGCCACAAACGGGACGATTGTAGCCACGGTCTGAATTCGGCCCACAAACGATCAGGCCAACAACGGACTGTAAGTATTTGAATGTTGAAAATGAGCCCAAGAATAAATGGGCCCTTAGAAGGCCCAAAGTTTACACGAGCTAGAAACGGCCCGGTGGAATAATGGGTCGTTAATGGGTATAAAGCGATATACTGTTCATTATGGGTCAGTTTCACCACGGGCGTTAATGGGTCCAGGTTACAAAGGGCCTCATATGGATCGAGAGACGTCATGGACCATACATGGGATGGAAGTTACAATGGGATGGAATCATATTGGACAGCCCAGATGGCGCTACTGGGCCTAATACAGATAGTCCATAACGGGCCGTGAGTTAGCAGGCTGTAAATGGGCTATTTGCGAACGAGCCGTTAACAGGTTTTCTGTGAGCTGGTCCGCTACCTTTTGACCATGTCAAACGGGCTGGCCTTTTCACCTGAATGGGACACTGTCGGCCGTGCCACGTGTTGACGTATCATAGGCGCCTCCCGTCCAATGAGTGGATGACATCTGTCCCAACGCTGAGCCAACACGTGGTCCCTCTGGCCATTGAGAATTTTACACGTGGAAAATCCCCATTGGTCCGGGCTGTTAAATGGTTATTGGATCCAAATCGGAACCCGATAGCTTAATGACGACCCGTTATGGTGGATGCCACGTGTCGGTTACCCTTGACGCAAGCACTTGTATGACGCACCATTATCGTCATGGAAGTGGACACTTCCGTGATGATAATTTTGGTATTGTCATGGAACACTTCTATGACAACACAGGTATGACTATCTTGATTCTGTCATAAAATCATCATGGATGTACATGCATGACAGAAAACATGACGAACTGTGACAAACATGTATCATCACGAAAGTGTTTTTTTTGTAGTGTTACTAGATGATGGGTTCACTACTACAGGTTGGTCCAAACACGACAGTCCAATCAGAGACCCTTCGATGAAACTATGTGCGATGCATTAATCACAAACGGTTATGTAATAAAACCGTCAAAAAGATACAAAACATTTGCGCTGGCGGAGACATCAAACACGATTCATATTAGAGTTGTGTGTGCGATGCAAGGCATACGGTTAATCCAGCAAAACTGTTTGCGATGAGGCAGAACAACAGAAACGGGCAACCAGATGAGGGTGTGTGCGATATACGGCATACAATACACTAGGATGAACTGTGTGTGATTAGGTAACACAATAGAAATGGTCAGCGAGATCAAGGTGTGTGGGATGGAGGGCATATAGTTCACTCGGATGAACTGTTTGCGATCAGCCAAGACAACAGAAATAGTTCAACTGAACAAGATGTGTGTGATACGCGACAAACAGTTCCGTAATCAGAAATGTGTGCGAAGACCAATAATAACACAGACGATTGCTGCTAATAAGCCATGTGATTTGCTCTGTCTACAGAAGAAATATATATATATATATATATATATATATATATATATATATATATATATATATATAGACACACACACACACACATCTAGGCTATTCTGTTACACGTAACAGAATATTATTCTGTTACCCTACTCGAACTGACGGTTTCAGTCGGTTGAACTGATGTTTTCGAAGCGGTTGAACTGATGCTTTCAGTTATGTTTAACAGACCGCCTTTTTTAGTTCAAAATTTTTTGCAATTTTTTTGTCGGAACGGGGCGTGTAATATATCGTTGGAAAGCTCTTGACAACCATATTTCAAGTATATTGAACGTTTTTGCAAAATCATTACGGTTTAAGAGCAGTTTTGAAAAACCCATTTTTTTCAAAACCGAAAATGTGAATCGTATTTTGGACTCAGTTTTTAAACGGTTTGTCGGAATTAAGCAAACAAGATAGCATTGGAAAGCTGGTGAAAATCCGCATCTTTCATATATCTATTGTTTTTTTTCTAATTCTATATGATTTAAAAGTAATTTAAAAAACGGTGAAATTCTGGACGAAACGTATTTTCGTGATTTTTTACAAACGGTTTGTCGGATTGACGCAAATGATAAGGCGTTGGAAAGCTATGAAAAATGCGCAACTTTTTCGTATTAAAATGTTTTTCTAATTTCTTATGATTTAAAACGAATTCGAATATGGTCAAATTTGATTTCAAACGTGTTTTTTTAAGTTTGTCGAAATGAGACAAATAATATACGGTTGGAAAGATATCGAAAATATGGAACTTAGTCATGTTGAACGTTTTGTCAAATTCCCAACCATTAAAGAGTAATTTGGATTAAGGTGAGAGCCATCATGCTATTTTTCCGTCAGAAAAAACAAAGTACTCGTACTGATATATTTATGTGTTTGTACTGAGGTATTTTTCACAGTAGTTTTGAATGGTTCCAAAAAGGAGTACTAGAACGGATGTCTATATGATTTTGTACTGAGCGTGTTTCCACATACTAGACTTTACTCTGTATTTTTTTTAAATGTTTTCAATACGGCAAGATAGATCTTGTTGTTTTCCCGTCTGAAAAACAAAGTACTCGTCCTGATATATGTGTGTGCTTGTACTGATTTATTTTTCAGAGAGTAATTTTGAATGGTTCCAAAAAATAAGTACTTGAACTGATATCCGTATTAATTTTAAATGGTTTCAAAAAAAGAGTACTTGAACTGATGTCCGTATGCACTTGTACTAAGCGTGTTTTTCATAAAATCAACTTACTCTGTTTTGTCAGTATGATTTTCCTCACAAATTTCCAAGGCTTTACATTATCATCATCCTTGAACTGGCATGGTTTATAACGTTGTGCTGATTGATATTTTTTCAAAAAGAAAATGTTTTGTGTTTTTTTAACTCAATATTTTTTTGTATGATGTTCTGGACTTCTCTCATTGTACGACTTGAACTTTTTACCATTTGAATTTTCATGAGGTTTCTTTTTGTTTGAGCTTTTTTACCAAACTTATATACATCATGTTGAACTTACAACCTTTTAAATTGTGAACTTGTTGTGTTTTCACAATGCCAAAGCTAGCAAATAGTAGGAGATTCACCCAACAAAGGGGCTAATTACATAGAGCAGCTGCAGTAATACAATGGTAAGTGGTTACCAACACACATACACATGAACTAATAACAAGGTAATGTACAAGTTCATGTACAGTAACACTACAAGTTCACAAAGAAACCGGAAATATCCTCACATATTAGTTTTCCTGTAAACAAAAAAAACCATTAGACATATGGTAAAATAGTAAATTTAAATTGTACCGAAGGCACACAATAAAGAATAGTCATCCTGTACATCTTGGCGTAATCAAATAGAATGCAGAGTTTCCCAAACGAACTTCCACATGTTTTTGTGAATTGAACCTTATACATTTTTTACATAGAGTAAACTGCAGTAGCATTTTTTGTGCGGATGCAATCTGCTATAGAGAGAAATGGCAACCAAAATTACTGTCACTGCAATCTTCTTTTTATCCACACATTTTTTTTCCTAGCAAAACTTTTATGGTGATGTTAGGAGAAGCGGCAAGGAACAAGAGAACTGATGGGCGACCAGGAGGAGGCATGCTTGGAGCGTAGGGTGTTACTGATACACTCGGCATGAGGGAATTTCCCACTTGCGCAAGATCAAACTGCATCAGTTCGTGATGCAAAGGCCGACTGCCTGGCTTATCGGCGTGGTACTGACCCTAAATTTAGGGCTCCTAGAAGCAGCAACACATGCATAGTGGGTAAACAGAACATGCAAAATAGCAAGCAATCAGGCAAGCTCCGCACCTTCCCCGATCTGGAAAATCCTGAAAATAACCAAAATGGCCAAAGCTCAGAAGCATTTTACTTCACTGAAATCTTAACACTTGATGAGCTAAAGATAAAAAAACTACCGATTATTACAATATCAACGGAAGTTCTCTGTTAGAGACTAAAAGAGATAGACCAAAAGAATTTTAGATCATAATAGAGATGCATCTACTGGGTTTTTTTGTAGGGTGGACTTATGTTCCTTTCTACGTAGTACTGAACTATTTGAAAGTTTGAAATCTAGACTTTTGTTCTTAAGTACCAATACTACATAACACATAAATCCAAGTTTCTGCACTTTTTTTTCTATAACGACTATAATCATTTATGTACCCCTGCCAATGATATTTTTGAACTTCAAATATAAATAAAGAACACATACTATAATTTAGATTGTCAGTCCACATAGGGGTCTTCTTCGGGGGTGATCCTGGTTGCCGAAACAGCAGCAACAACCATGGAGGGCTTAGACTGGACTAGGCCGTACTGCAGCAGCGCCAGCTCCACGAAAAAAAGACCGAGCTCTCCATCTAGACAAATACATCCAAGAGAAGACGAGATAAACATCGGCACATAGACTCACTGCTTTGGCAAAATGGCAAATACGTACTACATCTGCAGAATTTGTAAAAATCTGGTGTTCCTTTTACCTCCTTGTCGCTCTTCTTATCTTAGGAGGACACGGCCTTGGCGAATCCAATGATGTGTTATAAACTCCGAATCTGTATAGAGGACAGGATGGGTCTCATGCTACTTAGAAAATCTATGAAAAACTGGCAACAGGACCAGCCTCAACATTTTCCACTTGTAAGGTAAACATAAAATAGAAGTACTAACACTGAACTAGCAGGATTACCTAAAACATAGTATTTCCAGTCTGAGCAGAAGCATCTATGAAACCAGATTGCATGTCTAACCACAAACCAAGACTAACATGTACTGTTTGCTTAGTCTGGGATGGACTGTCAGAATTTACAAAGCCACTTAATTACCTTGAGTGCACACATGATTTTTGGGGATTTCCTCAAGATTATGCACAATAAAGCATACAGACTGAAAAGAACAGACAAGATGAACTGTAAACCAAAATAAATGGCCTCCGGGTTCCCCACATAACAACTAAAACTTCAGTACAACTACACATTTTATTGCTGCATTACTACTTAAACAAGGTAAATCAATAAAAAAATTGAACCAACAAACTTCTACTTAATATCATTTGTGCATGTTCATGGCGGCAGTGTGCAACTGTCAAGCACGTAGCTCATGTGTGGGATGCAAATGCCCTTAGTGGTGGATGCAAATGCTCGTGTGCTGGATGCAAGTTCCCCATATATATGTCCCTGTATGAACTTACAGATTTCCATTTCTTTCTTTACATATAAAAAACTCAGTGATTTTTTGTAGAATAAACACCTACTATTTTTACCAATTGAACTATTAAAGCATTGAAAAGTGAACTTTTATTGAGTTGTTTTACATAGCTAACAGTGGACAAAGATAAAAATTATGAGTTCCCTTAAACATAACCAAAACAAGCATTTTAATTGGTTATGTACCTCCACTCAAAGAGAGCTTGGACTTGCTACTATTCTTTCTCTACTATGGATGTGTGAACCTTCCAAAATTAAATCCAAAAATGATGTGTACACACACTGTTTCCTGTGTACCGAACGACCATATAAAATATAAACCAGTATGTTTATCAGTGCATTTGTATCACAAAGAAATCGAAGCAGCAGTAAACATGAGCAACGGACAGTGAGAGAGAACTCGTGTGGGAGAAGAGTGCATGCCTTGCATCACCGAGCAAAAGGACCTTCGCGGAGGAAAGTTGAAGCCGACATCCATGGACTGTTGCTCGCGACAAACTCGGCCATCCTAATGCCATGGGGTTGGACTGAGGACGACACACATACGATCTTGACGATGGAGGAGACCGTGGGGTGACGGCCCATGTCGTGCCACCATTTCTTCATCGGCGGTGCTGGTGCACTGGAAGGACGCGGCGGCCGCACGCTGGATGGTTGTAGCAGCGAGAGTGTGCTGGATGGTTGAGGCGGAGGCCCGGCTGGATGGAGGCGGCAGTGGCAGCACGCTGGGTAAGGGGATCCATGACCTCGACGTCGCGGTACGGGGATCCGTGGACAGAGCGGCGGTGGGGCTGCGACGGCAGGGGCCACGGCCGCGCATGAGGTAAGGGGCACCAGCGATGATGGCGTAACCGGATTTGGATTTGGTTTACATTTTTTTTTGCCACTCACCTCGCTGCTCCCTCCCCCTGCCTAAACAGAAACAGAATGAGTCTGAACTTTGAACTTCTCTAGAACAAAAACCAAAGGAGCCTGGACTGAAGTATTAAACCAAAGAGCAAAACCATAAGTGTGAACTAGTCTGGAGTTTGAACTTATCTTGAGCCTTTTGCTGAACGAACGAGATGAGATGATCTAGCAGCAAAACTAGACTCTCCCTGACTTAATGGAGTGTGAACTTTGAAATTCTCTGCAACCAAAGTTGAAGAAGTCTTAACTGACCAAATAAAGCAAAGGAGCAAAACTCCTATATTACAGACTGGATACCAGTGTAGATAAATGGTTAAAAGAAACAAGTGTGGGGTTTCTTTTCCTGAACGTATCAGCATTTTTTTTGACAACCAAGATGTGGCCCAAGAATTGTGCACCTTCAGTCTCATTCAGAGTCACTGCCACAATTAATCTACATCTCTTCACCATGGGCACGTGCAAGGAAGCACTCAGCAATTTGTAGCAAGCTTTTTACTACCACACAAACAAAAACTCCTAGCTCGCTAAGACGCACTGTGCAGAACGGAGGGATTCTCCATTTTCTCACTTGTTTGGATAATTAAGGAACATTAGATTTGTATGACTGTGTGCAGCAAGTTAAACTCCATTACCTAGCGCAATACTTTGTGTGACGTAGGGTTGTACGAACACACTTAGCATCAGGGAATTTCCAACTTGTGCAAGATCAAACTGCATCCGTTCTCAGCAGTAAGTTTTGAAAATTTCCCAAAACGAAAACGACAATGAACGGACACCAGCAGCAACCTCTACTAGACAAGATGAACTTTGCTTTTTTCATCCAATGAACTGAAAGGCGCTGCAATTTTTCTAAACTTCCTTGATATGAACATGTAGCCATACGCAAGTCTCGTTGTAGGAGAAAAGCCGGAGCGGCGCTGTAATGAACTGATATCTCCATAATAGAATAATTGCACAAACAGACCAAAGAATGCATGAGATGCCCGTGGAGCTTGGGATCAACAGTGGAATTCTCAAAAACAAAATCGGCAATCAACAACAGCTGTAATCTATAGACAAGATGAACTTTACTTTTTTCATACCACGAACTGCAGGGCGCTGCAATTTCTGAACTTGCTTGACCTGGGGCAGATGGTCGTGCGGGAGGAAGGGAGAGTCGCCGCCGGTTGCAGGAGAGCTGGCCACGGCGGTGCAATGTGGCACAATCGCCGGTGTTGAGGAGATGGGACGACGTAGTGCAGGGGTCGGTGGTGCTGGGGCTGGGAGCGCCTAGTTGGGGTCGCCGTGGTTAGGTGGAGATGGGGTCCGGGCACCGTGGCTGCGGGCGCCGCAGGGACGTGGCGGCCGGATCTAGCCGTTGGCCGGAGCGCGGGGAGGCAGCCGGCGGCGGGGCA
>NC_041383.1:418551576-418564274 GCF_002162155.2 Triticum dicoccoides
AAGAAGCCGGGGCACGGGGAGGCGGCCGGCGGCGGGGCAAGAAGTCGGGGCGCGGGAAGGCGGCCGGCAGCGAGGCAAGAAGCCGGGGCGCGGGAAGGTGGCCAGCGGCGAGGGAAGAAACCGGGGCGCCGGGAGGTGGCCGGTGGCGAAGGAAGGAGCCGGGCGCGGGAAGGTGGGCGGCGGCGAGGGAAGAAGCCGGGGCGCCGGGAGGTGGCTGGCGGCGAGGGAAGAAGCCGGGGCGCCGGAAGGTGGCCGGCGACGGGGCAGCGGCTGGAAGAAACTAGGTCGAGGGGATCGGTTCGCAGGATCGCGTCTCTGGCCGGAGGGTAACAGAATAATATTCTGTTAATGGTATAAAATAGTCCAGCCCTATATATATCTAGCCATCTACTTCTAGTCATCTCAATAAACAATGGCATGCATTTTAAACTAGGAAAAACGATCTTCTAGTCATCTACTTCTTGTGACGCTCCCACCACTGCTCTGTGGCTCGATCCCTCGTCTGGGGCAGGACGAAGACACTTCCTCATGTCAATGATCCGCATGTACATCTCATATCTTGCGTACGTGTCCTCTGCCGTGTACTTGGCATGTTCTTCATCCAGTCTCTGATGCCAGGCATTGTGCCAGTCGTTCCTATCCTTCTTGATCTCATCCTTCATCTTCATGTAGTACGGGTCGATGATGGCCGAGGCGAGGTCAACCAGGGAGTTCTGATTGTTGTCCTCGTTGCCCCAGACCTTGTAGTGGTCACGGATGTTGACAAGATTCTAGTAGGTCAAGCCCGAAACCTTGAGCTCTTTTAGATCGTTGGTGGTGTCCACTATAGTGAAACTGTCATTGGGGTTGTTGATAAACCTGAAGAAACGCTCGCAAGGCCTTGTGGCCAGGTGGTAGTGGTAGATGAGGAAGTCATGTCACACGCACAACTGGGCAACGACAACCTTATGATCATGCTCGGCACGACCAGTGGTGAACTCGAAGTCGAAGCCGACCACTTGGTACTTGTCCTCAGCATGCAACTGCTCCATAGTTTGGATGGAGCTCTCCACCGAGACCGGCTCGTTTGTGTACACCACCGAGAGGTTCTTCCCCCTCATGTGGGTGTCCACTACATGATGTGTGGTGAACTACCCCCTATTGTTGTCATCGGCCGTTGGGAGCGCCATTGGAGCCACGGGGAGCGACACTGGAACCGCTGGATATCCACTCTATATGTGTCGTCATGGGCGTGCTTATTGTGTCATGTGGGGTGAGAGATGAAAGTAAATGGCTGCAGGAATAAATGGGGCCGGGCGGCCTGGATACTCAGCATGTCCACATGGCAGTTTTTGCAGCGGGTAACTGCATCGTGGCACCGCGCCCGGTGCAACTGCATGCTCATGCATAATGGCAGCATGAACGTACGTGATCGTGCGCCGGTCCCAAACACTGGCAGCGTGCGTGAAGGGACGAGGGCAGAGTGCCCGGAGGGACGCGAGAGCAGAGCGCGCGTGGTGGGACATGAGCAGAGTGCGCCACGATGAAAGCACAAGTGCTCCCTAGGTTGTTTTGGTAATTAATGTCAACATATCTCTTGTTGGACTAACACTTTTATCTAGTATATTTCAGACAAGTTCAACAATGAAGTGGCATGGACTAAAGGATGTGGAACTCCTTCAAGATGCTAAGGACAAGGGATTGGCTAAAAGCTTCAAGCTCAAGACTCTTCATTTTATATTTCAGTGATTCAAGATCACATTGAGTCTATAGGAAAAGCCAATACTATCAAGGAGGGATGAGGTGTTGCTTAATGAGCCTCTTGCTTCATGTGCTTAGTGATATGCTCCAAAACCCTCAACTACTTTCTCACATCCACATATGACCTAAACCTAAAGCCCAAATCGGTCACACTGATTCTTTCAATCCGGCGCCACCGAGTTCAGATGTCATAGCCACTGCCACAAACCCTAGGCAAATCGGTCTCACTGATAGGGATCTCGGTCTCACCGAGATGGGATTGTAATCTCTCTGTGTATGTCCATTATCAAAACCGGTCTTACCGAGTTTGAGCAATCGGTCCTATCGAGATTACAATGCAAACTCTCTGGTTAACTTATTACCAAAATCGGTCTCACCGAGTTTGAGTAATCGGTCCCACCGAGTTTGCCTGACCAACTCTCTGGTTAGCTAATTACCAAAATCGGTCCCACCGAGTTTGTGTAATCGGTCTCACCGAGATTACTTATGCCCTAACCCTAACCATATTGGTCCTACCGAGTTGCATTTCGGTCCCACCAAAAATCCTAATGGTCACTAGGTTTACTAAATCGGTCTGACCGAGTTTGTTGATTCGGTCCCACCGAGATTGGTAAATTGTGTGTAACGGTTAGATTTTGTGTGGAGACTATATATACCCCTCCACCTCCTCTTCATTCGTGGAGAGAGCCATCAGAACAAACCTACACTTCCAACTTACCAGTTCTGAGAGAGAACTACCTACTCATGTGTTGAGGCCAAGATATTCCATTCCTACCATATGAATCTTGATCTCTAGCCTTCCCCAAGTTGCTTTCCACTCAAATCTTCTTTCCACCAGATCCAAATCATATGAGAGAGAGTTGAGTGTTGGGGAGACTATCATTTGAAGCACAAGAGCAAGGAGTTCATCATCAACGCACCATTTGTTACTTCTTGGAGAGTGGTGTCTCCTAGATTGGCTAGGTGTCACTTGGGAGCCTCCGACAAAGATTGTGGAGTTGAACCAAGGAGTTTGTAAGGGCAAGGAGATCGCCTACTTTGTGAAGATCTACCGCTAGTGAGGCAAGTCCTTCGTGGGCGACGGCCATGGTGGGATAGACAAGGTTGCTTCTTCGTGGACCCTTCTTGGGTGGAGCCCTCCGTGGACTCGCGCAACCGTTACCCTTCGTGGGTTGAAGTCTCCATCAACGTGGATGTACGATAGCACCACCTATCGGAACCACGCCAAAAACATCCGTGTCTCCAACTGCGTTTGAATCCTCCAAAACTCTTCCCTTTACATTCTTGCAAGTTGCATGCTTTATTTTCCGCTACTCATATACTCTTTGCATGCTTGCTTGCTATGTGTTGTGAATGTTAAACTTGTGCCTAAACTCCACTTAAACTTAAATTTGCTAAAAACTGCAACTTTGGTACTTAGTGTCTAATCACCCCCCCTCTAGACACCTCTTCTCAAGGTCCTACAAGTGGTATCAGAGCATTGGTCTCCATTGCTTTGGTTTAATCACCATTGAAGGAAGATGGATGAGTCTACTTTGGGGAGTCTTAGACATAGAGTGCCTATACTTGATGGAGAGTATTTTCATGAGTGGAAAAATGAGATGCTTGTAATTTTCAATCAATATCATTTGAACAAGTACATTGCTAGTCCTTGTGCACCTTGTGTTAATCCTATGCATCCTACTCTTGATGAGTCTATTGACATGATTAGGAATGTTAGAACTGTTAATCTTATCATTAGAGGCTTGCCTAGAAACTCGATTATAAAACTGCCTACTCTTGAGTGTGCCTACACTATATGGAAATTTCTTGAGGAACGATTTCCTGATTATTCTTTGAAAAATCTAGATGAAATTCTTCATAAGTCTATTGCCTTGACTAAGATGAATTCCAATAATTATGTTTGGTGATCGTCTATTTGAACTTACAAATCTTATGCGTGCCAAAGGAAATGTTGGAATTATTAGCGATATTATTTCCGAAGCCACTAGAATTCATAAGCAAGATTATTGTCAAACTCATACTAATGAATCACTCTCACTAGGAATTGATCCACCACATGACGATGTTGAACATGGATACTATGATGAGGATGATGATGATGACTTTGATCTTGATGATGCAATGAGACATTTTGGTCTTATGGCAAACCTTCAGGGATATATGGCAGGAGGAAAGGAATGGGTCCTTGACAGTGGATGTACCGATCACATGACCGGAGATAAAGACATGTTTCGTGAGCTTGCTGAAAATGATAGTCCTCGAAAGTATGTCACTTTCGGTGACAACTCAAAGGGTAAGGTGGTTGGCCTCGGTAAGGTGGCCATCTCACATGATAGCTCCATACAAAATGTCATGCTCGTTGAATCTCTTGGCTACAACTTACTTTCAGTATCTGGACTTGTTGATTTCGGTTTCAATGTCCTATTTACTGAAGTAGATTGCCAAGTGTTTCGTCGAGACAATCATAAAATGGTCTTTACCGGCATACGTAGAGGTGATCTATACATTGTTGATTTCACTAAAAAGGCTCAACCTAACACTTGCTTCATTGCTAAATCCTCAAAAGGGTGGTTATGGCATAGACGACTAGGTCATGTTGGCATGAGAAATCTTGACAAGCTTATAAAAGGGAATCATATCCTTAGTGTTAACGATGTCATATTTGATAAGGATAGACTTTGCAGTGCTTGTCAAGCAGGTAAACAGGTTGGAGGAAGGCATCTCGTGAAGAACATCATGACCACAAGGAGGCCACTTGAGCTACTTCACATGGATCTTTTTGGTCCCAACTCTTACAAGAGTCTCGGTGGAAATTCTTTTGGTCTAGTTATAGTTGATGATTTTTCAAGATTTACGTGGGTGTTCTTTCTCGATGATAAATCGCAGGTCCAAAAGATCTTCAAAAACTTCGCTAGGAAGGCCCAAAATCAGTTTGAAGTGAAGATCAAGAAGGTTCGCAGCGACAACGGAACGGAGTTCAAGAACGCAAATGTGGACACCTTTCTTGATGAAGAAGGGATTTCACATGAGTTCTCGGCTACGTACACACCTCAACAAAATGGAGTTGTTGAGAGGAAGAATCGGACGCTCATCGAAATGGCAAGAATGATGCTTGATGAGTACAAGACGCCGAAGCACTTTTGGGCAGAAGCGGTTGAGACAGCTTGTCATGCAACAAATCGCTTGTATCTTCACAAGCTACTCGGCAAGACGGCATACGAGCTCCTCACTGGCAACAAACCCCAAGTTGGATACTTTCGAGTATTCGGCTCAAAGTGCTACATTCTTGATAAGCATCATCGTTCTAAATTTGCTTCTAAGTCTCATGAAGGTTTCCTACTAGGTTATGGATCAAACTCTCACACATACCATGTCTACAACAATTTCACCCGAAAGGTTGAAGATACGGTAGATGTGAAGTTTGATGAATCTAACGGCTCGCAAGTAGAGCAATTGCCAATTGATGTAGGAGACAAAGATCCCTCAGAAGAAATCCAAGACTTGTCTATTGGCAAGGTTCGTCCAACGGAGGTGAAGGAGAGCACCTCCTCCGTCCAAGTGGAAGCTTCTACTTCACGACAAGGTAAACCAAGAGTTGATATGGAAGCATCCACAAGTGGGACACACCAAGATTAAGAAAACGAGGAAGTGCATCAAGAACGTCAACAACCTCCTTCTCCACCACGACAAGAGAACGACAACGCCAACAATGAAGAAGATCAAGAAGAAGAAGAAGAAGAAGAAGAAGAAGAAGAAGAAGAAGAAGAAGAAGAAGAAGAAAATGTTCAACCAAGACCCAAGCAAAAGCTTTCACGAGTTCGAGCAAGAATTGCTAAAGACCATCCCGTCGAGCAAATCTACAATGATATTCAAACCGGGAGAATCACTCGCTCTAAAACTCGTTTAGCTAACTTTTGTGAAAACTATTATTTCATCTCTAGCATTGAACCTATGAAGGTCGAAGAAGCATTGGAAGATCCGGATTGGATAAATGCTATGCATGAAGAGCTACACAACTTTGAGAGAAACCAAGTTTGGACATTGGTTGAGAAGCCCGACAACAACCACAACATCATCGGTACCAAATGGGTGTTTCACAACAAGCAAGATGAAGATGGACAAGTAGTTCGCAACAAAGCACGTCTCGTCGCCCAAGGCTACACACAAGTCGAAGGTATGGACTATGGTGAGACTTATGCTCCCGTTGCTAGACTTGAGTCTATTCACATCTTACTTGCCTATGCTAATCACCATGATATCACATTGTACCAAATGGACATTAAAAGTTCTTTTCTAAATGGTGAAATAGAGGAGGAAGTTTATGTTAAACAACCTCCCGGCTTTGTCAATCCTAAGAAACCCAATCATGTCTATAAACTACGCAAAGCTCTTTATGGTCTTAAACAAGCTCCTAGAGCTTGGTACAAATGCTTAACAAAGTTTCTTCTTGGAAAGGGATTTGAAATTGGGAAAATTGATTTTACTCTTTTTGACTAAAAGGGTTAATGGAGAATTATTTGTATGCCAAATTTATGTTGATGATATCATATTTGGATCAACTAACCCTCTTTTTAGTGAAAAGTTTGGAAAGCTAATGTCGGAGAAGTTTGAGATGTCAATGATGAGTGAACTCAAATTCTTTCTTGGGTTGCAAATCAAGCAAACTAAGGAAGGTACTTTTGTCTCTCAAACAAAGTACACTAAGGACTTATTCAAGAAGTTCAATATGCAAGAATGCAAAGGTATGTCTACACCCATGCCTACTAGTGGACATCTTGATTTGACCAAAGATGGTGAACCGGTTGATCAAAAGGTCTATTGCTCTATTATTGGTTCATTGTTATACCTATGTGATTCACGTCCCGATATTATGCTAAGTGTGTGCATGTGTGCATGTGTGCAAGATATCAAGTTGCTCCTAAAGAATGTCATCTTAAGGCTGTGAAAAGGATAGCGTGATACTTAATACATACACCAAATTTTGGCATTTGGTATCCTAAGAGGGCCTCTTTCGATCTTGCTGGCTACTCTGACTCAGACTATGCCGGAGACAAGGTTGATAGAAAGTCCACTTCAGGTACTTGTCAATTTCTTGGTAGATCTCTTGTGTCTTGGTCCTCCAAGAAACAAAACTCGGTATCCTTATCTACCGCCGAAGCGGAGTACATTGCTGCTGGATCATGTTGTGCTCAATTACTTTGGATGACCCAAACTCTTAAAGATTATGGGATATATGTGAAACATGTTCCATTGCTTTGTGACAATGAAAGTGCTATCAAAATTGGACATAATCCTGTGCAACATTCTCAAACTAAGCATATTGAAGTTCGTCATCATTTCATTCGAGATCATGTTGCTAAGGGTGACATTGATCTTAAGCATGTTCGCACCGAAAAGCAATTAGCGGATATATTCACTAAACCTCTTGATGAGAAAGTGTTTTGGAGGTTGAGAGGAGAATTGAACATCATTGATGCTTCAAACTTGGAGTAGAAACTCCATTGGATACATGAAAGACACGAGCTTATGACTAATCCTTGATATTTCTCTTATGATGAAAATCTTATGTCTTGGATATATTTGCATCTTGCATGTTATCTAACCCATGTAGGTACTTGGTTGAATCAAATTCCATGAGATTGTAACCTACTCACATCTTGAGCAACCTCTACACCACCAAGTCTCTATACAAAGGTGGTTGAAGACAAGGAAGCACGAAACCATTCAAACATATCCTTTGACAAATTCTATATTGAGATTCATGATTGTCATTTTTGGATACACAAGTGCTCTTCCTTTCAAGAACTAACCCATGTAGGGATGGACTCAAATTCCAAGTGGTGCTCCCAACTCTTGATGAGCTACATCAACCTTGAGCAACCCACATAAGTTCAACTACATGATCAACACCACCAACCAAGGTATGTTATTCCATCTTAGAGAAGCTTTACTCGGAGACATGAGCTAAAGCAACTCGACAAGATGTGAATACATCAAGATGCTTGAACGAAAAATGGTAACCCCATTTTGAGCTTAAACGATGAGTATGACCTATGATCAAGTGATCTCACTTGACTCCTACGTCAATATACTCTAACATAGGTGACTTTGTCGCCGACCATCTCTAGATGAAGTTCTCTTGTGTTTGTCTCTGTGTTTTTGCATTTGTTTCATGCATATTTGTTTCCCCTTTCAAAAAAACTTCATCTAGATTTCTTTCTTTTCTTTTTTGTTTGCTCTGCATTTTATGCATCCAATTCATTGCATATCATTTAGTTAATTCCTTGCAAATCTTTGTGAGATCCTATTAGTCTAGTGAGCTGAGGTGACAAGTGTTTTCACTGCGATGAACTTGGTTCCACCGATTAGTTATTTTAGGTCCAACCGAATTCTTTCGGTACAACCGAAGCATACAACTCGGTGCCACCGATTTCACCACAGGAAAAATAGTTTGCCACTTATTATGTGTTTCGTCTGTCCCAGCTCCACTCAATGAATCTTGTCTTCTACAAGCATCACATTTTTATAAATGCTTTGTGATGTGACTCAAGGATCAAACCCATTCACGACAAATTCCAGAAGCCCTTCTTGGAAATTGATGTCAAAGGGGGAGAGAGAGATCACATCAAAGCTTATCATTTAGAGAGAGATCACATCAGAGAATATCACTTCCACAGGGGGAGAGAGAGATCTCCAGGGGGAGAAAATACTCAAGTAGAAAGTATTTCTCAAGGATCCCGGATGCTTGGTGTTCAAGAGGAGAGATACCACATGTCTTATTGAGGGGAAAGACATGTTCATATGTGCTTACTTGCATTAGTTTGCACTAGCTCTGTTCATTCATATCTTTCAGCTCTGATTTTCTGTTCCCTATCTTCGCTCAGTATCACATGCTAGATTCAGGGGGAGCAAGACTTCTAAGGGAAAGAAATCATTTAAATTCATTGCATATCTTTACTCTTGGGGACATGTCTAATCCAATGTGGTACTTAGTACTCACTCTCTACATGTCATCCCAGTCTTGGTATTCTTGTGGTTTGTTCTGTTTGTCCTGGTTAGTGGATGTACCTGTGTTATCTAACCTTGTTTGTGCAAGTTCATTCCATCGTAAGCCAACTCAAGACTACAAGGTAAGTATATGCATCATAATCATGTGTATGAGGAATTCTTGCTGATGTACATACTGTTTGCAAGAAGGACTCATGAGCATTAAGGTATTTTCTTTAATATTCTTTGCTCTGATGCATATGGCCAAGATACATGTAACACATTGCTTACTCTTCCATGGTTATGCTCTCACATGCTTCTATATTCTATATTTCACATGATTGCATACATGTAGGGGGAGCCTATGCTTGTTACATGTCTTTCCAAAGCTTTACTTGCTATTGATTATATCCTTATCTAAAGCTTTGATGTATGTTGTCATCAATTACCAAAAAGGGGGAGATTGAAAGCACAAGTGCTCTGTAGGTGGTTTTGGTAATTAATGTCAACATATCTCTTGTTGGACTAACACTTTTATCTAGTATATTTCAGACAAGTTCAACAATGAAGTGGCATGGACTAAAGGATGTGGAACTCCTTCAAGATGCTAAGGACAAGGGATTGGCTAAAAGCTTCAAGCTCAAGACTCTTCATTTTATATTTCAGTGATCCAAGATCACATTGAGTCTATAGGAAAAGCCAATACTATCAAGGAGGGATGAGGTGTTGCTTAACGAGCCTCTTGCTTCATGTGCTTAGTGATATGCTCCAAAACCCTCAACTACTTTCTCACATCCACATATGACCTAAACCTAAAGCCCAAATCGTTCACACTGATTCTTTCTATACGGCGCCACCGAGTTCATATGTCATAGCCACTGCCACAAACCCTAGGCAAATCGGTCTCACCGATGGGGATCTCGGTCTCACCGAGATGGGATTGTAATCTCTCTGTGTATGTCCATTATCAAAATCGGTCTTACCGAGTTTGAGCAATCGGTCCTACCGAGATTACAATGCAAACTCTCTGGTTAACTTATTACCAAAATCGGTCTCACCGAGTTTGAGTAATCGGTCCCACCGAGTTTGCCTGACCAACTTTCTGGTTAGCTAATTACCAAAATCGTTCCCACTGAGTTTGTGTAATTGGTCTCACCGAGATTACGTTATGCCCTAACCCTAACCATATTGGTCCTACCGAGTTGCATTTCGGTCCCACCGAAAATCCTAACGGTCACTAGGTTTACTAAATTGTTCTGACCGAGTTTGTTGATTCGGTCCCACCGAGATTGGTAAATTGTGTGTAACGGTTAGATTTTGTGTGGAGGCTATATATACCCCTCCACCTCCTCTTCATTCGTGGAGAGAGCCATCAGAACAAACCTACACTTCCAACTTACCAGTTCTGAGAGAGAACTACCTACTCATGTGTTGAGGCCAAGATATTCCATTCCCACCATATGAATCTTGATCTCTAGCCTTCCCAAGTTGCTTTCCACTCAAATCTTCTTTCCACCAGATCCAAATCATATGAGAGAGAGTTGAGTGTTGGGGAGACTATCATTTGAAGCACAAGAGCAAGGAGTTCATCATCAACGCACCATTTGTTACTTCTTGGAGAGTGGTGTCTCCTAGATTGGCTAGGTGTCACTTGGGAGCCTCCGACAAAGATTGTGGAGTTGAACCAAGGAGTTTGTAAGGGCAAGGAGATCGCCTACTTTGTGAAGATCTACCGCTAGTGAGGCAAGTCCTTCGTGGGCGACGGCCATGGTGGGATAGACAAGGTTGCTTCTTCGTGGACCCTTCTTGGGTGGAGCCCTCCGTGGACTCGCGCAACCGTTACCCTTCGTGGGTTGAAGTCTCCATCAACGTGGATGTACGATAGCACCACCTATTGGAACCACGCCAAAAACATCCGTGTCTCCAACTACATTTGAATCCTCCAAAACCCTTCCCTTTACATTCTTGCAAGTTGCATGCTTTATTTTCTGCTGCTCATATACTCTTTGCATGCTTGCTTGCTATGTGTTGTGAATGTTAAACTTGTGCCTAAACTCCACTTAAACTTAAATTTGCTAAAAACTGCAACTTTGGTACTTAGTGTCTAATCACCCCCCCCCTCTAGACACCTCTTCTCAAGGTCCTACACATGGCCGCCTCAATCGCAAGCAACCACATGCATAGAGCAGTTGAACACACAGGGAATGGTTGTCTACAAGCCTGTTGGCAGTTGCGACGCTGCGTAGAGAGCGGATGTGTGCTACTACCTCTGTCTTGGTATTTTAGTCCCCTTTATATTTGTGCCATATTTTGACCTTAAATTTAACTAACAAAATGATAACGCACGTTATAAAAATTATATAACCGGAAACTATGTTCAAATACGAATCCAACGATATAATCTTTGGTGGCATGCATTCGTATTTTGTTAGTTAAATCTCTAGTCAAAATTTGGCACAAAAATACAAAGGCGACTTATAAACCAGGACGGGGGTAGTACGTAATTAAATCACAAACGTTTTTTTATTAACGTATGTGTACGTGTCCTTTCATCCTCCTCCCACACATCTTTTCACCCTGCTACCACAGACGGCTTCGAGCGCAAGCTTGAGCAGCGTGCGGGGGCGTTCTTTTGGTCAAACGGTGGCTCGAAATGGCGCCAATGAATCATCGGTGAGACCATTCTCGTGCAACCACGAAGGTTCCCGCGCAAACTTCCCGACCGAATCGGTGAAATCCCCCAAAATCTCAATGCTTACCGACCTGCTATATAAACCCTCATAGCCGGCGAGTCCTGCGTCGCATTTCCCCCCTCCTTCCATGTAGCTTATCTCGTCTGCTTCTCCCACAATCGCCAGCGGCACTGGTCCATCATCATCGCTCAGCCACTCCATCGTCATCACAGGACAACTCCAACTGGGAGGCTACACCGTGGCGGTGGCGCAGTCCCCGACGTAGTGTAGTGTGCATGGCGTCCCTGTTGGGTGTGTGCGGAACACCCGCCACACGCTCCGCCAAAGCTTCCCGTCGGCAGCTGTTGCCGCCACCCCACATTCTGCCACCGTGGCCTCCACACCACCGTCGAAAGTGAGGGCCATCGCCTGCTCCGCCTCCGCGTCCCAAAGGTGGGAGGTGGCCGTCGTGGCCGCCACCCCACTGTCAGCCACCATGGCATCACCCGCTCCGCCACCGCGGCCCGAAGGCCCACCATCGGTCGTCGTGGACACCAGCCCACCATCGACCGCTGGGGTCATCATCCGCTCCGCCACCGCCGCCCAAAGGCGGGAGGCGAAGGTGGAGGCCCGCACGTGCATCAGCGACCTTTCGCGCTACATCGAGTTCCTGCGGGAGGAGGAGGAGCACCTGTTGAACACGCAAAGAGCCTTACCGCCACCATGGCCGTAGCACACGCCACCGCAGAGCCGAGGAATTAGGAGATCTACGAGGAGTACCGCTGCTTTGAGAGGGGCCGTCTGGAGCAACAGAGGGCGTTCGAGGTGAGCGTCACTGAAGGTGCAGCAGCGGCAGGCACCGTATTGCAATGTCCAGCTCGTCGGTAGGCTCCTCCTCCTCTGCCTCTGATACATCTCCAACGTATCTACTTTTCCAAACACTTTTGCCCTTGTTTTGGACTCTAACTTGCATGATTTGAATGAAACAAACCGGACTGACGTTGTTTTCAGCAGAACTGCCATGGTGTTGTTTATTGTGCAGAAAACAAAAGTTCTCGGAATGACCTGAAAATCCACAGAGATAACTTTCGGAAAATATAAAAATACTGGTGAAAGAATCAAGGCCAGGGGGCCCACACCCTGTCCACGAGGGTGGGGGCGCGCCCCCTCCCCCTGGGCGCGCCCCCTGTCTCGTGGTCCCCCTAATGCTCCACCGACCTCAACTCCAACTCTATATATTCCGTTTCACGGAGAGAAAAATCAGAGAGAAAGTTTCATCGCGTTTTATGATATGGA
>NC_041383.1:418564591-418592998 GCF_002162155.2 Triticum dicoccoides
TTTCATGATGCTCACCGCCGTGCGTGAGTAATTCCATCGTAGGCTTGCTGGACGGTGATGGGTTGGATGAGATTTACCATGTAATCAAGTTAGTTTTGTTAGGGTTTGATCCCTAGTATCCACTATGTTCTGCGATTGGTGTTGTTATGACTTTGCTATGCTTGATGCTTGTCACTAGGGCCCGAGTGCCATGATTTCAGATCTGAACCTATTATGTTTTCATGAATATATGTGAGTTCTTGATCCTATCTTGCAAGTCTATAGTCACCTATTATGTGTTATGATCCAACAACCCCGAAGTGACAATAATCGGGATACTTCTCGGTGATGACCAAAGTTTGAGGAGTTCATGTATTCACTAAGTGCTAATGCTTTAGTCCAGTACTCTATTAAAAGGAGGCCTTAATATCCCTTAGTTTCCACTAGGACCCCCTTGCCACGGGAGGGTAGGACAAAAGATGTCATGCAAGTTCTTTTCCATAAGCACGTATGACTATATTCGGAATACATGCCTACATTACATTGATGAACTGGAGCTAGTTCCGTGTCACCCTATGTTATAGCTATTACATGATGAATCGCATCCGACATAATTATCCATCACTGATCCAATGCCTACGAACTTTTCACATATTGTGCTTCGCTTATTTACTTTTCCGTTGCTACTATTACAACTACTACAAAACTATTATCTTTACTTTTGCCACTGTTACCATTACTATCATACTACTTTGCTGCAGATACTAAGTTATCCAGGTGTGGTTGAATTGACAACTCAACTGCTAATACTTGAGAATATTCTTTGGCTCCCCTTGTGTCGAATCAATAAATTTGGGTTGAATACTCTACCCTCGAAAGCTGTTGCGATCCCCTACACTTGTGGGTTATCAAGACTAATTTCTGGCGCTGTTGCCGGGGAGCATAGCTCTATTCTTTGAGTCACTTGGGATTTATATCTACTGATCACTATGAGGAACTTGGAAGACGAAAGAACTAAGATTTTTCCCTCAACTACGAGGGGAGGTAAGGAACTGCCATCTAGCTCTGCACTAGATTCTCCTTCTGTTTTGAGTAAGCTTGCGACACCTAAACCTGCTACTGCTTTGAATTCTGATATTTCGCATGTTATTGATGATGCCACTTCTGCTATGCATGATACTTATGATGAAACTACTTCTGTGCTTGATACTACTTTGCCATTAGGTGAATTTCTTGATGAACGACTTGCTAGGGTTAGAGAGAACAAAATTGTTGAAGATGAAATTATGGATGATAGTGATGATGAAGGTTCTCCCCCTAATTATGAATTGCCTGTTGTTCCTGAGGGTTATGTTATGGATGAAGAAGCTGCTAGAGCTATTTTTTCTTGCAATGATAGATATGATCTTAAGAAGTTATTAGCTAAATGGAAACAACAATCTCTTAATGCTAGAATGAAACCTTACCCCGCTTTTGCTACTTCACCTATCTGTGTTATTGATAAGGATTATGAATTCTCTGTTGATCCCGATATAATTACTTTGGTTGAATCTGATCCTTTTTATGGCTATGAATCTGAAACTGTTGTGGCACATCCTACCAAGTTAAATGATATAGCCACCCTATTTACTAATGATGAGAAGTCTCGCTACTATTATACCCTTAAGATATTTCCATTCTCATTAAAGGGTGATGCTAAAACTTGGTTTAATTCTCTTGATCCTGGTTGTGTGCGTAGTCCCAAGGATATGATTTATTACTTCTCTGCTAAATATTTCCCTGCTCATAAGAAACAAGTTGCCTTGCAGGAAATATATAATTTTGTGCAAATCGAAGAAGAGAGTCTCCCACAAGCTTGGGGGAGGCTTCTCCGATTACTTAATGCTTTGCCTGATCATCCTCTTAAGAAAAATGAAATACTTGATATCTTTTATAATGGACTAACCGATGCTTCCAAGGACTACTTGGATAGTTGTGCTAGTTGTGTTTTCAGGGAAAGAACAGTCGACCAAGCTGAATTACTATTGAATAATATGTTGATTAATGAAAATAATTGGACTCTTCCTGAGCCAACTCCTGAGCCAATTGAGCCAACTCCTGAGAATATTCCTAAACCGACTCCAAAGAAGAGGGGTGTTCTATTTCTCAGTCCTGAAGATATGCAAGAGGCAAAGAAATCTATGAAAGAAAAAGGTATTAAAGCTGAAGATGTTAAGAATTTACTTCCTATTGAAGAAATACATGGTCTTAATTTACCGCCTGTCGAAGAAACACATTGTCTCGATAACCCGACACAGGTAGTAAAGGTAAATTCTCTCTATAGATATGATAATTTGGAAATCCCGTCTACCAAATTTTATAGCCAATGCTTAGATGAATTTGATGATTTTATGGCTAGACAAGAAAGTTTTAATGCTTATGTTCGTAGAGAGTTAAAGAATAATGCTTTCGAGATAGGACGCTTGAGTGATTATATGGCTAGAGTTAAAGGTGAACTTAAACTCATTAGCAAATATGCTTCTATGGTTACCACTCAAGCAGAGCAAGTACTTAAAGCTCAAAATGATTTGCTCGATGAATTAAATAATAAACATGATTTTGTTGTTAGTGTGGCTACTAGAACTGGTAGAATGACTCAGGAACCTTTGTATCCTGAAGGCCACCCTAAGAGAATCGAGCAGGATTCTCAGAGAAATAATTTAGTGGCACCTAGTTCTTCTAGAAAGAAGAAAAAGAAAAATGATAGGACTTTGCATGCTTCTAGTGAACCTGAGAATCCCAATGATATTTCTATTTCTGATGTTGAAACACAATCAGGTGATGAACACGAACCTAGTGATAATGTTAATGATATTGTTCATGTTGATGCTCAATCTAGCAAAAATAATGATGTAGAGATTGAACCTGCTGTTGATCTTGATAACCCACAATCAAAGAATCAACATTGTGATAAGAGAGATTTTGTTGCTAGGAAGCATGGTAGAGAAAGAGAACCATGCGTTCAGAGAACCATGCCCTTTCCTCCTAAATCATCCAAGACAAAGGATGATGAGGATTTTGAGCGCTTTGCTAAAATGATTAGACCTATCTTCTTACGTATGCGCTTAACTGATATGCTTAAAGTAAACCCTTATGCTAAATACATGAAGGATATCATTACAAATAAAAGAAAGATACCGGAAGCTGAAATTTCCACCATGCTTGCTAATTACACTTTTAAAGGTGGAATACCAAAGAAACTTGGAGATCCAGGGGTACCAACTATACCATGCTCCATTAAAAGAAACTATGTTAAAACTGCTTTATGTGATCTTGGAGCCGATGTTAGTGTTATGCCTCTCTCTTTATATCGTAGACTTGAATTGATAAGTTGACACCTACTGAAATATCTTTGCAAATGGTTGATAAATCAATTGCTATACCTGTCGGTATTTGTGAGGATGTGCCTGTTGTGGTTGCAAATGTCACTATCTTAACAGACTTTGTTATTCTTGATATTCTCGAGGACGATAGTATGTCGATTATCCTTGGTAGACCTTTTTTGAATATTGCAAGGGCTGTTATTGATTGCAACAAAGGCAATGTCACTTTTCATGTTAATGGTAATGAGCATACGGTCCACTTCCCTAGGAAACAACCTCAAGTTCATAGCATCAATTCTATTGGAAAAGTTCCAACTATCATTATTGGAGGTTTTGGATTTCCTCTTCCTACTGTCAAGAAAAAGTATGATATTCTTATTGTTGGGGATGTTCATATCCCTGTTGAGGTAACCTAGTGTTATTCAAAATTTCTCCGGTTCCGTGTTATTCGGAATGAGTTTGTTAACAAGACTTGATCAACCTTGTTAGTGGATTCATTTTGATGATCATGAGATGGATGAAACTAGAAGGCACAACCTTTTGTACCCTCTTTTTACTTTCTGTTATTTAGAATAATTAAAGCAAAAATAAGTATTATCTGTCTGTTTTCTGAATTATCTGTGCAATAAAAAATATCCCAAAAATAAAAGTGCTCCAAATGCCCTGCAAATTTAGTATGATTTTTTATGGAATATTTGAGGATTTTAGGCACTGAAAACACCGCAGGGGGGCAAGCACGTGGCCACGAGGGTGGAGGGCGCGCCCACACCCCCTGGGCGCGCCCCCTGTCTCATGGGCCCACGGTGGCCCCCTTCCACTTATTCCTGCACCCACAGACTCCATCTTCCTCCCAAAAAATCCCCATCCAGCTCAAGCACGAGTTCTAGCTCATTTTGCTGCGATTTTCGATCTCCTTGCTCAAAGCTCCATTCACAAAACTGCTTTGGGAGATTGTTGCTTGGTATGTGACTCCTCCAATGGTCCAATTAGTTTTTGTTCTAGTGCTTTATTCATTGCAAATTTTTGCTGCATAGGTGACCCTGTTCTTGAGCTTGCATGTCAAATTTATGAGGTCCCAAGTAAATCTAATGCATGATATAGGCTCTAGGCACTTATGGGAGTAGTTGCTACCAATCTTGTTTTGTTTGATTCACTTTTATTTTGAAGTTACTAAAAATTTCAGAAATTTTCAGAAAATGATAAGGAGATTTTTGAGGGGCTCTTCTAGCCAAGGTTCGAAGGATAAACAAGCTAAAGAGAAGGAAAATGCCAAGTATAATCTTCCTGGCGTAGCGGAAGTACGGCCATGTGAATGGCCTTGTGATAATTTCTTGAGAGAAGCCGGGATTTATGAAGACTTTTATTCTTTGGCTGAAAATGCGGGCCTCATTGACTTCCTCCATGACCGAATCGATCAATAATTACCTTGTCTTGCCGGAAGCGGTGTACGCTCATCGAGGCCAGGCATCCGCTCCCGAGCCTGAGCCGGAACCTCCACTGGACCCTTATCGTTCATCCTGTTACCAGTGGGATCCGGAAGAGATCGCCAGCCAGTGGTATCCAGATGACACCCCTCAGTACACCGGGGAGAGTAGCCGCGATCCTTGGCATTAGACCAACTTAGGCCAAAAGCCTAAGCTTGGGGGAGTAGTATTTCTCACCAACTTTACATTCATGTTCACATACTATTCTAGTTGTCGGTGCTCATATTCTTTCATTGTATTATCCATGCTAGTTTAATTTCCTTTTTCTAGCTTTTCTTCTTGTGTGTTTGATAAACCTTAAGAAAACCAAAAAAATAGTTAGTTTAATTTCCATGCTTGAAGTAGTAATTAAAATGAAAACCCAATAAGATTTCTCGTTCTTCTTTCTACTTGTTGGGAGCTTTCCCGTGTAAATAGTTTTATTTTATTTTCTTTCCTTTGGGGGTCGAGAGTAGAAGACCATATTGAAAAATATTTAGTGGCTCCCATATGCATGATTGTTGATTTAACTTAGAGCCCATGTTACTTTGTCTTCTCTCTTGAATTGAATGCTTGCAGATTCCAGCTTAGTCCAATGCACATGCACTTATACACACCGTTCGGTCGTGCAAGTGAAAGGCAATAATGACGATATATGATGGACTAATTGAGATGAGAAAAGCTGGTATGAACTCGACCTCTCATGTTTTTGTAAATATGACGAGTTCATCGTTCCTCATTCAGCCTATTATGAAGTAAACATATTTGCAATGACATTTAGAGATTATAGTTGTGTATGCCATGCTTAATTAGCTAGGAGCTTATAATGGTTTACCTTGCGTGCCAACATGCTATTAAAATGATTGTGATGTGGTATGATGAGATGGTATCCTCCTTTGAATGAATTGAGTGACTCGACTTGGCACATGTTCACGCATGTAGTTGAAAACAAATCAACATAGCCTTCACGAAATTTATGTTCATGGTGGATTATATCCTACTCATGCTTGTACTTGGTGTAAATTAATTTTAATGCATGTTCATGACTGTTGTCTCTCTCTCAGTTGGTCGCTTCCCAGTCTTTTGCTAGCCCTCACCTGTACTAAGCGGGAATACTGCTTGTGCATCCAAACTCCATGAACCCCAAAGTTATTCCATATGAGTCCACCATTCCTTCCTATATGTGGTATCTACCTGCCGTTCCAAGTAAATATGTATGTGCCAAACTCCAAACCTTCAAATGAAATTCTCTTTTGTATGCTCGAGCAACTCATGTTTCAACTAGGGTTGTCTGTATCTTCCATGCTAGGTGGGTTATTCTCAAGAGGAGTGGACTCCGCTCCTCATTCACGAGAAAATGGCTGGTAATCGGGATGCCCAGTCCCATGATCAAAAAGATCAAAGCAAATCAAAATAATTAAACAAAACTCCCCCAGGGTTGTTGCTAGTTGGAGGCACTTGTTGTTTCGAGCAAGCCATGGATTGATGCTTGTTGGTGGTGGGGGAGTATAAACTTTTACCATTCTGTTTGGGAACCGCCTATAATGTATGTAGCATGGAAGATATGGCCATCTCATAGTTGTTGTGTTGACAGTGAAAGTATGCCGCTCAAAATGTTATTCATCTCTATTTTAAAATCGATCTCTGGCACCTCTACAAATCCTTGCTTCCCTCTGCGAAGGGCCTATCTATTTACTTTTATGTTGAGTCATCACCTTCTTATTAAAAAGCACCCGCTGGAGAGCACACTGTCATTTGCATGCATTATTATTAGTTTATATTGGGTATGACTTGACTGGATCTCTTTTACCATGAATTACAATGTTTAGTCAGTCCTTGATCTTTAAAGGTGCTCTGCATTTATGTTTTGTGGTCTCAGAAAGGGATAGCGAGATACCATCTTGTTATATCATATTATGATTGTTTTGAGAAAGTGTTGTCATCCGAGTTTTATTATTATTGCTCGCTAGCTGATTATGCCATTGATATGAGTAAATGTGAGACCTACGTGTTATTGTGAATATGGTTAGTTCATAATCTTTGCTGAAAACTTGAATGATGGCTTTACATATTTACAACAGCAAGAGCAAATAGAGTTTGTAAAAGTTTTTCTTTACCACTTTCAGTTTATCAACTGAATTGCTTGAGGACAAGCAAAAGTTTAAGCTTGGGGGAGTTGATACATCTCCAATGTATCTACTTTTCCAAACACTTTTGCCCTTGTTTTGGACTCTAACTTGCATGATTTGAATGAAACTAACCCGGACTGACGCTGTTTTCAGCAGAACTGCCATGGTGTTGTTTATTGTGCAGAAAACAAAAGTTTTCGGAATGACCTGAAAATCCACGGAGATGACTTTTGTAAAATATAAAAAATACTGGCGAAAGAATCAAGGCCAGGGGGGCCACACCTTGTCCATGAGGGTGGGGGGCGCGCCCCCTCCCCCTCGGCGCGCCCCCCTGTCTCATGGGCCCCATGATGCTCCACCAACCTCAACTCCAACTCTATATATTCCGTTTTGCAGAGAAAAAAATCAGAGAGAAAGTTTCATCGCGTTTTACCATATAGAGCCGCTGCCAAGCCCTAATCTCTCTCAGGGGGCTGATCTGGAGTCCGTTCGGGGCTCCGGAGAGGGGGATTCGTCGCCGTCGTCATCATCAACCATCCTCCGTCACCAATTTCATGATGCTCACCGCCGTGCATGAGTAATTCCATCGTAGGCTTGCTGGACGGTGATGGGTTGGATGAGATTTACCATGTAATCAAGTTAGTTTTGTTAGGGTTTGATCCCTAGTATCCACTATGTTCTGAGATTGATGTTGCTATGACTTTGCTATGCTTAATGCTTGTCATTAGGGCCCGAGTGCCATGATTTCAGATCTGAACCTATTATGTTTTCATGAATATATGTGAGTTCTTGATCCTATCTTGCAAGTCTATAGTCACCTATTATGTGTTATGATCCGACAACCCCGAAGTGACAATAATCGGGATACTTCTCGGTGATGACCGTAGTTTGAGGAGTTCATGTATTCACTAAGTGCTAATGCTTTAGTCCGGTACTCTATTAAAAGGAGGCCTTAATATCCCTTAGTTTCCACTAGGACCCCGCTGCCACGGGAGGGTCGGACAAAAGATGTCATGCAAGTTGTTTTCCATAAGCACGTATGACTATATTCGGAATACATGCCTACATTACATTGATGAACTGGAGCTAGTTCTGTGTCACCCTATGTTATAGCTATTACATGAGGAATCACATCCGACATAATTATCCATCACTGATCCAATGCCTACGAGCTTTTCACATATTGTGCTTCGCTTATTTACTTTTCCGTTGCTACTGTTACAACTACTACAAAATTGTTATCTTTACTTTTGCCACTGTTACCATTACTATCATACTACTTTGCTACTAAATACTTTGCTGCGGATACTAAGTTATCCAGGTGTGGTTGAATTGACAACTCAACTGCTAATACTTGAGAATATTCTTTGGCTCCCCTTGTGTCGAATCAATAAATTTGGGTTGAATACTCTACCCTCGAGAGCTGTTGCGATCCCCTACACTTGTGGGTTATCAGCCTCTTACTGAGCACACTCGGCAGATGAGAGGCTGCCGGAAGTAGTACAAAGCCCCTCTGTAGTAGTAGTATTTAGGGGCTACTTTGTTTAGTTCATCTAACTATAGATGTGGTTGAACTGTACTACATATTTAAAATTAGCTAGTATATGTAGTCGAACTAGCTATTTCAGTACGTGGTTGGCAACAATTGGGGAAAAGTTTGGTCGGTTCAGCTGTCAAGTTGAACTGGTTGTATAAAGAATGACTGCTTAATCTATGAATGAAATCTATGCTTACTGAATTTCAGTTGCGAAATTAGATAGTGGTAGTGATTTTTAGCTGCATATTTTGATAAATGGCAGGGTTACAAGGTTGACAAAAAGCAATGTTACTAGATCAATAAATGTCAATCATTCCAGTTTGACAAATGGCAATATACCCAATATGACAGATGCAAATCTGTTAAATTGTCTGTACGTGGTTGCACACGGATCATCCGAGAAAACCATTTGCATTGAAGGGTTGTATAAATCTTGCGTGCCAGATTTTCTCTTGGCTTACCGGTGAAGTCTCGCTTTGCATACCGTATTCATCTGAACCATTTGTGTTGAAGAGATGCACAATCCTGCGCGGCGAATTTTCCCTTGGCTTACTGGGGAAGACCATAGCTCTCACTTTAGATACAGGTGTTCTATCTAAAACGTTTGTGATGAAGCTGCACAAATCCTGCTCGACACATTTTCCTTTGCTTACCAGGGAAGTTGTCGGTTTGCATACTCGTGTTCTATCTAAAACGTTTGCGATCAAGAGCTGCACAAATCTTGCTCGACACATTTTCCCTTGGCTTCCTGGGGAAGCGGTCGGTTTGCATACGGTGTTCTATCTAAAACGTTTGCGATGAGTGTTTTATATTTAAAAACCATTGACGTTTTTAAAAAAAATTGTTTGATAAGTCTGTACATTCAGAGAGAAAAACTCAAGTTCGTTCAAACCAAATCTTTCATTCAGTCACACTGTGAATTTATATTCATATGATCGACATACAGTATTAAACCCCAAAAAAACTGATTTCGGTGGCGGCGGAGGCAGCGTGCCACGCTGGTGTTGTCGTTGTCATCCTTTGGGGCGCCATTGTTGAAGTCTTCAAGGCAGCATAGAATGTTCTTTACTTGGAAATCAAACATCATGTCGTCGCGCGATCGGCGGGCAGGGAGTGGGAGGACGGCAACTCGTGGTGCTGCGAGGTAGCGGTCGACGGCGGTGTCTCATGCCGCTGAGGGGGGCGCGCGCATGGGCACGAGTGTGGCGGGTGCAGGAAAACGCACGGGACCAGCACCACGGTGGGTGCAGGGGCGCGCACGGGCATGGGCATAAGCGTTGGCGTTTGCATGTACACGAGCTCGCGTGGGTCCGCGTAAACCTTGTTGACGCCCGCGGCTTCCAGCTCTGTGATAGTGCTCGGCGACCAGCCCGTCAATGCTATGGGGATGGTCGCTGGCGTGGGCGCGGGAATGGGAGCTGGGATGGGCACAGGGGCAGCAACTACCGCGGCCAGCTCGTTTAGGGCCATGTCCATGAGGCCACATTCCTCCTTATTTTCTATCTCGTCCACCTCGGAGTCAACTTCACCTAACTGGAAGACTAGTGGCAGATGATCCTTCTATGCCATGGCGTTGGTGGAGGTCTGCTGGAGGGGAATGTGAGGCAAACACTAAGGCCGCCTGTATTAAACAGCCGCTCGGGCACCATTAATGGAGAGATGCGAGCAAGGCGGGCGGCCATGGAAGTCAAAGGGCTCGCTTCCGAGTGAGCCTATGCAGCGTACAGCTTGTACACTTCCCAGTGAGCCTGCGCATTGTAGGACAGCTTGCACGCCTCCCGGTCAGCCTGCGCAGTGGACTGCACTCGCACGCCTCCCATTCAGTCAAGCAGTTGTCCGCACGACACCTCCTAGCCATTAAAAGAGTGATGCGTGGCATCACGTGAATTGTTAACAGAACGCACACGATTTAAATTATACAAAACGTTTGAGATGTTAAAGTGACAGCTATTTGTGTCAAAATGCCTTTGTTGGCTGTTATTCGGGTGCATCTTCTCTCAAAATGGACACGAAAAATACCACAGCATGTCGGGTGCCATTCCATGATAGCATGCCAAGTGTCATGAATTTTAGACGCGAGTTTTGGATTTACTAGGATTTAAAAACAAAGTATCTCAACATTTTGGTGGCAATCAACAGTGCCCTGGTGTTTGAAATTCATTCCCATTTCTTGCATGGGACCTAAGCATGCACCCAAGGACACACATTTGATATGTCAACCCATTTTTATGCACTGGAGCATGTGCATGTAGTTCAAATTTTAATTATGCACAAAAAATGCCTAGAAAAATCACTTAATGTATAAAAATGTCCAAACGAACCCCAAAATTGCAAATTTTAACACGTCACTCCTATGGCTTTATGTTGCCACTAGGAAAAAAAATGAAAAAAGGAAGAGAGAGGCAACGAATATCGTTTCATCCACCAAGAAGGCACATTCCCTACCGGAACCATGAGGCTTGTTGTTAGAAGCTCTGGTATATGAGAAGTTTATACCCAAACCTATCCAAATTGGGACAATTTTTCACCACACCAGGTGATGCTGTTCCATGATAGCATGCCAAGTTTCATGAATTTCAGACGAGTTTTCAATTTACTAGAATTTAAAAACCATGTATCTCAATGTTTGTGGCCGAGCGACGGTGGCAAGGTGTTTGACATTCATTCCCATTTATTGCATGGGACCTAAGCATGCAACCAAGGACACATATTTTATTTTTTAACCAATTTATATGCACTCGAGCATGTGCATGCAGTTCAAATTTGAATTATACACATGAATGCATAGAAAACTCAATTGATGTATAAAAATGTCCAAACGAACCCCAAAAAATCCAAAATTTAACACAACACTCCTGTTGTTCTATGTTGACACTAGCAAAAAAATTGAAATCAAGAAAAGGCAACGAATATCATTTCGTCCAGAAAGGTGAAACATTCCCTACCATAACCATGAGGCTTGTTGTGAGAACTTCTGGTTTGTGAGAAACTTATACCTCAACCTACCCCAAATGGGACAATATTTTTACCACGGCATGTTGATGCCGTTCCATGATAGCATGTAAAATTTCATAAATTTCAGACGTGTTTTAGATTTACTAGAATTTAAAAACCTTGTATCTCAATGTTAGCGGCCGAGCGATTGTAGCAAGGTGTTTGACATTCATTCCCATTTCTTGCATGCGACCTAAGCATGCAACCAAGGACAACATTTTAATTTTGAACCCATTTATATGCACTGGAGCATGTGCATGTAGTTCAAATTTGAATTATGCACATAAATGCATAGAAAACTCAGTTAATGTATAAAAATGTCCAAGCGAACCACGAAAAATCCCAAAAATTGACACAACACTCCTGTTGTTCTATTTTGACACTAGAAAAATTTTGAAAGCAAGAAGAGGCAACATATATCGTTTCATCCACAAAGGTGGCACGTTCCTACCGAAGCCATCAGGCTTGTTGTGAGAGGCTCTGGTTTGTGAGAAGCTTATACCCAAACCTTCCCCAAATGGGATAATATTTTTACCACAACATGTTGATGTTGTTCCATGATATCATGTCAAGTTTAATGAATTTCATACGAGCTTTCCATTTACTAGAATTTTAAAACCATGTATCTCAATGTTAGCGGTCGAGCGACAATGTCAAGGTGTTTGACATTCATTCTCAGTTCTTGCATGTGACCTAAGCATGCAACCAAGGACATACATTTGATTTTTAAACCCATTTATATGAACTGGAGCATGTGCATGTAGTTCAAATTTGAATTATGCACATAAATACCTAGAAAACACAGTTAACATACAAAAATGTCCAAACGAACCCCGAAAAATTCCAAAATTTAACACGACACTCCCGTTGTTCTATGTCGACACCAGAAAAAAAATTGAAAGCAAGAAGAGGCAACGAATATCTTTTGTCCACAAAGGTGACACGTTCCCTACCGAAACCATGAGGCTTCTTGTGAGAAGCTTTGGTTTGTGAGAAGCTTATACCATAACCTACCCCGAATGGGACAATATTTATTATCCTTGGATGTTAATGCCATTCCATGATAGCATGCCAAGGTTCATGAATTTCAGACAAGTTTTGGATTTACTAGGATTACAAAAGCAAGTACCTCAACGTTTGCGGGAGAGTCACAGTGCCATGGTGTTTGAAATTCATCCCCATTTATTGCATGGGACATAAGCATCAACCCATGGACACATATATGATTTTACAACCCATTTTGGTGCACCGGAGCATGTGCATGTAGTTTAACTTTGAATTGTGCTCCTGAAATGCCTAGAAAACCAAGTTAATGTATAAAAATGTCCAAACGAACCCTGAATAATTCCAATTTTTTTGACGACACACCTATAGTTGCATGTTCACTGCCCTTTTGCCGTTGTGACCCCATTATGTAATTCAAATCAAGATGAAAAATCAAGTAGATCGCACAAAGTTTATTATCACAAACCATGTGAGATGCGGCACAAAATATCTTGGAGCACCGTTCGAGTATAGTAAGCATATGGCTTACGCAAGAAGATCTGACGGCTACAGTCCACAACTAGCGTGTCAAGCACACTAGCTCGAACCCTAAATATCATTTCACTGTTCAGTCCTCGCCAGTGAAAGATGGGGACGTGGGCCCGCGTCGTGAGGGCAACTTCGGCGGCCCACTCCGGCGAGAGCGCGACCGCAACCACCATTCGCGTGCTAACAAGCTGCGTAAGACTGACCACAATCTGCGACCGGGCGGCCAAGGCAGCCCAAACGGCCGTTGTTGCTTCTCAGGTGGCGGTGGCAACATCTGCCTCGGGGATATCAACTAGCGATCCGTTCTGCAGCGGTGGCCTTCGCCTTGATGGAAGTCACCACGACCATGTCGAGGCTGCCCACGCCCAGCTTGCAGCGGTCACCGCAAAAATCGAATGAAGCTTCTCCAACAACGGTCGGCAACCCACGGCAGAAGAGTTGGCAATCACCGAGAGTGTTCGAGCAGCCGTCTATTCCTTCGCGGCATACCTTGCCACGACAGAGCCCGTCCAAGCCCAGATCACGGCCGCTCACGCCCAGCTCCCGGCAGCCTTTTCCAAAGAGATGACGGACGCGGATGGCGAGATGCTTTCCGAGTATGGTACGACTGATGCCATGGAGCCCCTTCCCCATGAGATAATCGGGTGCGAGTTGGACATTGAGGAGGCGGCGTAGATCGACGAGCGCTAGTCGGAGTACTAATCTTTGTTTAACTTAGAGCGCCGATCTTTAATTTGTTAGGTTAATGTTTAGGTCAGCTAGTTCTGTTTAATTGCTCAACTTGCTCGATTAAGAAGTGTGGGTGTGTTGTAGGCTCCTTTGTGTACCCAAACTATACAATGACGTGGATGACCACTGTAACCAGGGATATTCAAACCAAAATTTGCACGGTCAAACTCATCACACACGGGGTAAGCTATATGAATCCTTTGTGATGTTCACATATCGTACATAGTGCAAATAAGGGACCATGTCTGATGGCACTTTGCGCGCAAGTTTTTCCCTGCACCGATCCAAAATTTTTGGCTTCGGCGGAGATATTTACCTCCCCGCCCCCCTTACCAAAAGCCACCTTTTTCCGCCTTCCTTTCCAGGTTGAAACCGTCACTCCTAGCTTGCAGTGCCGCCTCCTTGCCGGCAACCCTCCTTCACGTTGCTTGGCCTCACCGATCCAGGTAGGTAATCCACACCTGACTCCATCCTCCTCCTCCTTCCACATCCCACATGCCCCGATCGCCGGCGTGACACCTTCCACCCAAATCACCGACCCCTCCCCCAAATAAGCGTCGCCCTAAGCCATGGTGCATGCAGTATAGCCAGGAGCTCAAGGAGCATTTGGCAGTGGAGAAGCAAATCGCGGCCGCACGCGCGGATGAGATCGCGATGGCTACCATTCGTGCTGACCCCCAGATCTTGGAGGAGCACCTCGCCGTCGAGGCCACAATCGATGCCTCACGCGCCAACGCGGTTGGCTGCTTTAAACGATAGTTCGTGGTGTTTTCTCGAGGCCACCGTCGGTGCCTTCGACGGAGATTACGAGGTGTTTTCTCAGCGCGCCCGTGCTTACCTCAACTCGAGCACAAGCAGGTTGGTGCCCGAAGCAGCTCAGGCAACTCACCACTATGACAAGGGCACCCACAATGTGGAGGCCTTGCCCTCTTCCATGTCCAAGGAGCCAATCATCATCGATATCTCCGGCGATGAGGAGTAGCTTGTCTTATTAGATCACTATAAGGACCTATGTTCAATTTGCTAGCTACGCCGGTTAAGCATGCTCGGTTTACCCGATGCATGTGCTTCTCCTGCCTTTCCTTAACAAATTCTAGTGAATTGTCCTATCTACTTTTACCATGCAATTTGTTAGTCTAGTGTATATGTTCTACATGTCGTGCAATGTGGTGCTCACTTATTAACTGTTTTGTTAATTAGTTGTCGTGTTCAGTTAACTGTTTGGTTCAATTCTGCAAATTTGATGTTCAATTCTTTAGGGTGCAATTTTGTATTGTCTTCCATGTGAGAAATAAGTCGAATTTATCTATTCAAAATACATGAGAAACAAATACAATTGCTATATTTCCAAGTTGCCAATCATGCTTGGTTTGGTTAACTGTTTGATCTTCTAGTATGTTATATATTGTGCAATTTGGTGCTCAGTTAATGTTTGGTTCATTTGTTGTGATGTTTAGTTAACTGTTTGGTTCAATTCTGCAATGCAATGTTCAATTGTTGTGGGTGCATTTTGTTTTTGTATACCTTGTGAGAAATAAAATAAATTTGGTTGTACTAAATACATGAGAAACAAATACAATTGCTATATTTCCAAGTTGTTAAGCATGCTTGGTTTGGTTAACTGTCTGATCCTCTATTAGGAGTATGTTATATTGTGCAATGTGGTGCTCAGTTAATATTTGGTTCATTTGTTGTGGTGTTTAGTTAACTGCTTGGTTCAATTCCGCGATGCGATGTCCAATTGTCGTGGGTAGAATTTTGTATTGTTGTGCATGTGAGGAATAAATCAAATTTGGTTGCACTTAATACATGAGAAACATATACAATTGCTATATTTCCTAGTTCTTAATCATGCTTGGTTTGGATAAATGGGTTTTCCATGTGGCTCGAATTAATCTGATGAATCTACAATGTGCTTATTTTTCATCAACATATTTTACTGATAGCATGCGAACCCTCACTTAGCATGATCACTAACTACCTTATATGTGTTGTAGGGAAACAATGGGAAGCACCGAGGTTTACAATCGAGGTTTGCACATGCATGGTCCTTTGTCTAATAGCACCTTATTGTGCAATTGCAGGAACCATTCTAATATTTAGGTTTTTAACAATTTGGTCTTGCACATGTAGGTCCCGCTATCAGAGGTTTTGATCCACTGTTCGACCCTTTTTGCATATGGGGAAATGAGTTGTCCATGAATATCAGTCAACTCAAGAAACTCAGAAAGATTGTTAGGATAAAGAAATTAGTGACAAAAAACAACAAGATCTTTGTCTGCACAGTGAAGAAGACATCAGTTCACATGGTACTAACTATTATACCTTGGCTTTTCTATTCCTTTGCCCCATTTCCAATCTAGAGAAGATATTTATGCACATCCTTGTTTTTAGGCCTTTCCAAAGCAGTTCACTGATGATTACATCTCAAACCACCTGTATGGTCAGGAGGCGAGGAAGGTATTCGTACAACACCCACGGTCAATATTGAAGTGTTCCTGAAGAGGACGAAGGATGGACGGTCAATCATCCACAGGCACTGGCCTAAAGTTGCAAAGACCTACAACATCAATGAAGGCTCAATATTCGCCTTCCGATTTAGCAGTTTTCCAGATGAGATTCATCTATCTATGTACCGTCTATGATGCTAATTTTGAAAGGTTATAGATGTTGCATGTGAAACTTGGTGCTGGTGCAGTTGTGTAATGGGGTAGCTGAGTGCTGAAGCTATATGATGTTGTACTCTAATGTATTTCAATTATGAAATCATGCTTCCTTAACGAAAATGAAATATATTTTGTGCTTAATATGAAATGTCAATTAGATTAATAAATGGATTATTAATAATAGGACAATTAGCCTACTAATTGGGTTTTTCTATTGCAAACGGTTATTGAGAAAACACTATGGGTGATGACCTCAGACAATGCACACAATTTCTAGGAATAAAACATGTTGGATCAATGAACAATCACACATGACTTCCTCTTGAAAACTATTTGTGTCAGGCCACCTTGCGCAAACGTTTATCACATAAAAAGTGTGTGTGATGGATAGCCTATGCCACACAGTTTCTGAAAGGATTGAGAAGAGGTGTCTAGAAGGGGGTGATTAGACCCTCAACAAGTAAAGGTGGCGGTTTTTAAGATCTTCAAGTTAAGGTTGGAGATTAGCACAATTTCAAGCATTCACAATACATTTCAAGCAAGCACGGCAAGAGTATATGAGCAGCGGAAAGTAAAGCATGCAACTTGCAAGAAAGTAAAGGGATGGGATTGGAGTGTGCAAACGGAATTGGAGACACGGAGATTTTTGGCGTTGTTCCGATACGTGGTGCTATCGTACATCCACGTTGGTGGAGACTTCAACCCACGAAGGGTAATGGTTGCGTGAGTCCATGGAGGGCTCCACCCACGAAGGGTCCACGAAGAAGTAACCTTGTCTATCCCACCATGGCCATCGCCCATGAAGGACTTGCCTCACTTGGGTAGATCTTCACGAAGTAGGAGATCTCCTTGCCCTTACAAACTCCTTGGTTCAACTCCACAATCTTGACGGAGGCTCCCAAGTGACACCTAACCAATCTAGGAGACACCACTCTCCAACAGGTAATAGATGGTGTGTTGATGATGAACTCCTTGCTCTTGTCCTTCAAATGATAGTCTCCCAGCACTCAACTCTCTCTCACAGATTTGGATATGGTAGAAAGATGATTTGAGTGGAAAGCAACTTGGGGAAGGCTAGAGATCAAGATTCTTGTGGTTGGATTGGAATGTCTTGGTCTCAACACATGAGTAGGTGGCTCTCTCTCAAAAAATGAGTAGTGGAAGTGTAGGCACGTTCTGATGGCTCTCTCTCCAATGGAGAAGGGGGTGGAGGGGTATATATAGCCTCCACACAAAATCTAGCCATTACACACAATTTTCCAAACTCGGTGGGACCGAATAGTGAAACTCGGTGAGACTGACCTGGTTCAAAATGTGAACGTTGGAGTTTTCGGTGGGACCGACAAGGTCAACTCGGTGGGACCGATGTGCTAGGGTTAGGGCAAAACCTCATCTCGGTGAGACTGATTGAATGAACTCATTGAGACCGGTTTCAGCAATAACCAAACAGAGACTTGGTCAAGCAAACTCGGTGGGACTGACTGCGTATCTCGGTGAGACCGAAATAACTGCAATAGGTAACAGAGAGTTTGAAGGGCCATCTCGGTGAGACTGAGATCCCATCAGTGAGACCAAACTAATTAGGGTTTCTGGCAGTGGCTATATCAAGTGAACTCGGTGGCGCCGGATAGATCAAATCGGTGGGGCCGAGTTTGACTTTAGGTTTGGGACATATGTGGAAATGAGAAAGTGGTTGAGGGCTTTGGAGCATATCACTAAGCACTTTGAGCAAGCAAGCCATTAAGCAACACCTCATCCCCTTTTAACAATATTGGTCTTTCCTATGGACTCAATGTGATCTTGGATCACTAAAATGAAAATGTAGAGTCTTGAATTTTTGCCAATGTTTGTCCTTAGCATCTTGAAGGGGTTCCACATCCTCTTGTCCTGCCACTCCAATGTTGAACTCGTCTGAAATATACTAGATAGAAGTATTAGTCCAACAAGAGATATGTTGACATTAATTACCAAAATCACCTAGGGAGCACTTGTGCTTTCAATCTCCCCCTTTTTGGTAATTGATGACAACATACATCAAAGCTTTAGATAAATGTGTGAAGTATAACAAGTAAATCTTTGGAAGAACATGCAACATGCATTGGCTCCCCTACATGTATGCAATCATGTGAAGATAGATTATAAAAGTATGTGAATGCATAAACATGTCAGAGCAAGCAATGAGTTACATGTATCTTGGCTATATGCATCAGAGAAAATAATGGGATGTGCAGAAAATATACCTACATGTTCATGAGTCCTTCTTGCAAACAGTATGTACATCAGCAAGAGATCATCATGCACATGCGTGTGATGTATATACTTACCTTGTGGTCTTGAGCTGACTTTGGAAGAGATGAACCTGAGAAAACAGGGTTAGATAACACAGGAATATCTACTAAATAGAGCAAGAACAGGAAACCACAAAGGTACCAAGACTGGGATGACATGTAGTGAGTGAGTACTTAGTACTCAATTTGGATATTGACATGTCCCCAAGGAATAAAGATATGCAATGAATTCCAGAGATTTTCTTCCCTTAGATGTCTTTCTCCCCCTAAATCTGATATTGGATAATGGGAGAAGATAGGGTAATAGAAAATCAGAGCACATGAAAAACAGAGCAAAAGACACAAAGAAACATCTACTAACATGTCTTTCCCCTCTTAAGGAATGTGGCTTCTCTCCTCTTTGAATACCAAGCATCTGGGAAGATTAAGAAGTCTTTCTCTCCCATAGGTCTCTCTCTCCCTTTGATGTGATTAAGCTTTGATGTGATCTCTCTATCCCCCTTTGACATCAATTTCCAAGAAGGGATCTTCTGGAGTATAAGTCAAATAGGTTTGGTCCTTGAGTCACATGATGAAGCAGCATGTAGAATGTGATGCAAGTAGAGGAGAAGAATCATCAAGTGGAGCTAGATCAGATATGCATGATGCAAATGGCAAAATGTTTCCTTAGTAGTGAAATCGGTAACATCGAGTATGTTTCTTCGGTGAAACCGAGTTGTTTCGGTCTAGACGATAAGGAAGGATCGGTGAGGCTGAGTTCAACACTGAGAAAAATTTGTCATCTCAGCTCACTAGGCAATGAGGATCTCACAAAGATTTGCAAGGAATTAACTAAAGGATTTGCAAGGAATTAAATGCAGGGAATGCAGAAAACAACAGAGAAAAGAAAGAAGAGAAATCTAGATGAGGTTTTTTTGAAAGGGGAAACAAACATGCAAGAGACAAATGCAAGAACACAGAGAAACACTAGAGAACTTCATCTAGAATTGGTCGGTGACAAAGTCACCTATGTTAGAGTATATTGACTTAGGAGTCAAGTGAAGGCACTTGATCATAGGTCATACTCATCGTTTAAGCTCAAAATGGGGTTGCCATTTTTTGTTTAAGCATTTTGATGTATTCACATCTTATTGAGCTGCTTTGACCCATGTCTTGCGGTAAAGCCTCTCTGAGATGGAATGACATACCTTGGTGATGGTGTTTATCTTGATCATGTAGTTGAACTTGTGTAGGATGCTCAAGGTTGATGTAGTTCATCAAGAGTTGGGAGCACCACTTGTAATTTGAGTTCATCTTCCTACATGGGTTAGCTTTGCAAGGAAGAGCACTTGTGTATCCAAAATGACAATCATGAAGTACATAGAAATCATCAAAGGATATATTGAAAGGATTCATGCTTCCTTGTCTTCAACCACCATATTGTAGAGACTTGGTGATGTTGAGATTGCTTAGGATGTGAGTGAGTTGCAATCTCATAGAACTGGGCTTATCCAAGTACTTGCAAGGGTTAGATAGCATGCAAGGGTACAAGTATATCCAAGACATATGATCATCCTCATAAGAGAGATATCAAGGATTAGTCATAAAAAGGCTCATGCCTTGCATGCATCCAAATGGAGTTTATACTCCAAGTTTGATGCATCAATGATGTTCAATTCACCTATCAAACGGCAAAATACTTTCTCATCAAGTGGTTTGGTGAATATATCTGCCAATTGGTATGAACATGTTTAAGATTGATATCTCCTTTAGCAACATAATCTCGAATGAAATGATGTCGAACTTCAATATGCTTAGTTCGAGAATGTTGCACGGGATTGTGAGCAATATTAATAGCACTTTCATTGGCACAAAGCAATGGAACATGTTTCACATGTATCCCATAATCTTTAAGAGTTTGGGTCATCTAAAGTAACTGAGCACAACATGAACCGGCGGCAATGTATTCCGCTTCGGCGGTGGATAAGGATACCGAGTTTTGTTTCTTGGAGGACCAAGACACAAGAGATCTACCAAGAAATCGATAAGTACCCTAAGTGGACTTTCTATCAACCTTGTCACCGGCATAGTATGAATCGGAGTAGCCAACAAGATCAAAAGAAGACCTCTTAGGATACCAAATGCCAAAGTTTGGTGTGTGCTATCCTTTTCACAGCCTTAAGATGACATTCTTTGGGGGCCGCTTGATATCGTGCACACATGCACACAGTTAGCATAATATCGGGACGGGAGGCACATAGATATAGCAATGAACCAATCATAGAGCGGTATCCTTATGGTCAACCGGTTCGCCATCCTTTGTCAAGTCAAGATGTCCAGTAGTAGGCATGGGTGTACTCATACCTTTGCATTTTTGCATGTTGAACTTCTTGAATAAGTCCTTGGTATACTTTGTTTGAGAGACAAAGGTACCCTCCTTTGTTTGCTTGATTTGCAAACCAAGAAAGAACTTGAGTTCACTCATCATAGACATCTCAAACTTCTCCGACATTAGCCTTCCAAACTTTTCACTAAAATGAGGGTTAGTCGAACCAAATATGATATCATCCGCATAAAGTTGGCACACAAATAATTCACCATTAACCCTTTTAGTAAAAAGTGTAAAATCAATTTTTCCAATCTCAAAACATTTTTCAATTAGGAACTTAGTCAAGCATTTATACCACGCTCTAGGAGCTTGTTTAAGACCATAAAGAGCTTTGTGAAGTTTGTATACATGATCGGGTTTCTTGGGATTAACAAAGCTGGGAGGTTGTTTAACATAAACCTCCTCAATTTCACCATTAATAAAAGCACTATTAATGTCCATTTGATATAGAGTGATATCATGATGATTAGCATAAGCAAGTAAGATGTGAATGGATTCAACTCTAGCAACGGGGGCATATGTCTCACCATAGTCCATACCTTCGACTTGAGTGTATCCTTGAGCGACGAGACGAGCCTTGTTGCATACAACTTGTCCATCTTCATCTTGCTTGTTTCGAAACACCCATTTGGTTCCAATGACATTGTGCTTCTCATCGGGATTTTCAACCAACGTCCACACTTGGTCCCTCTCGAAATTGTGTAGCTCTTCATGCATGACGTTCACCCAATCCGGATCATTAAGAGCATCTTCAACCTTCATAGGTTCAATACTAGTAATGAATGAGTAATGCTCACAAAAATTAGCCAAACGAGTTTTAGAGCGAGTAATTCTCCCGGTTTGAATATCATCATAGATTTGTTCGACAGGATGATCTCTTGAGACTCTTGCTCGAACTCGTGAGAGCTTTTGTTTGGGTCGGGGTGGAACATTCTCTTCATTGTCTTGTTCTTCTTCTTGTCTTTCTTTGTTGTTGTTGGCGTTGTTGTTCTCTCGTGGAGGTGGAGAAGGGGGTCGACGAGGTTCGTCTTGTTGTACATCCTCGTTTCCATCGTCTTGATGCGTTCCACTTGTGGATGCCTCCAAGTCAACTTGTGGTTTACCTTGGCGTGAATTTGAGGCTTCTACTTGGACAGACGAGGTACTCTCCTTCACCTCGTTGGGCGAATCTTCCCGATAAACAAGTCTTGTATTTCTTCTGAAGGATCTTTGTCACCTACATCAATTGGCAATTGCTCTACTTGCGAGCCATTAGATTAATCAAACTTCACATCTACTGTCTCTTCAACCTTTCGGGTGAAATTGTTGTAGACACGGTATGTGTGAGAGGTTGATCCATAACCGAGTATGAAGCCTTCATGAGATTTAGGAGCAAACTTCGAACGACGATGCTTATCAAGAATGTAGCACTTTCAGCCGAATACCTGAAAGTATCCAACTTGGGATTTGTTACCGGTGAGAAGCTCGTATGCCATCTTGCCGAGTAGCTTGTGAAGATATAGACGATTCGTTGCATGGCAAGCTGTCTCAACCGCTTCCACCCAAAAGTGTTTTGGCGTCTTGTACCCATCAAGCATCATGCTCGCCATTTCGATGAGCGTCCGGTTCTTCCTCTCAACAACTCCATTTTATCGAGGCGTGTACGTAGCCGAGAACTCATGTGAAATCTCTTCTTCATCAAGCAAGGTGTCCACATTGGCGTTCTTGAACTCCATTCTGTCGTTGCTGCGAACCTTCTTGATCTTCACTTCAAATTGATTTTGGGTCCTCCTAGCGAAGTTCTTGAAGATATTTTGGACATGCGACTTATCATCAAGAAAGAACACCCACGTAAATCTTGAAAAATCATCAACAATGACCAATCCGAATGAGTTACCACCGAGGCTCTTGTAGGCGTTGGGACCGAAAAGATCCATGTGAAGTAGCTCGAGTGGTCTTCTCGTGGTCATGATGTTCTTCACGGGATGACTTCCTCCAACTTTTTTTCCTGCTTGGCAAGCACTACAAAGTCTATCCTTGTCAAATATAACATCTTTAACATGAAGGATATGATCACCTTTAATAAGCTTGTCAAGATTTCGCATGCCCACATGACCTAACCGTCTATGGCACAACCAGCCTTTAGAAGATTTAGCAATTAAGCAAGTTATAGGTTGAGCCTTTTTAGTGGAATCAACAATGTATAGATCACCTCTACGTATAAAGACCATATTATGATCATCTCTTTTGTCGTGGAATTGTCATGGCAGATGTCCTAGTGAAAGGACTTAGTCGTGGAGCCATCGCAACTAGGAAGCTTGAAGGGGTTAATCGGGACAAAGGACACGAGGTTTATACTGGTTCGGCCCCTTATGGTGAAGGTAAAAGCCTACGATCCAGTTTTGAGTGGGATTGCTTATGTTCTCTATAACCAAGGAGCAAATCGCCTGACCTAGCTCTCGAGTTGATGTTCCTTTCCCTGACCCGTCGTCGGGTCGTCCCTTTATATACACAGGCCAACACCCAGTGGATCTACAGAGTCCCGGCCAGCTCATAAACAGTGTCCGGCTCGGTCTCTTAATATTCCTTGTCTTACAATACAAGTCACGCATACATGGCGGTTTATCACTACGGGCCTTAAGTCGCCTCTGGGCTTTGGGCCCTTACTGAACCGCCATCTTCGACCTTGGTCTTGGGCTTGAAAATACTCATAGGTATAACCCGGCCCCTCCTGGGCGGGTCATACCTAATAGTTATATCCCGAACATTAGGCCCCAGATTGATTTTAACTGGTTCATGTCAATCTTCGACACTTAAGAAAATCTTCTGCTTCTTGCTTATGAAGTCTCTGTAACCCGCCATGACGTCATCCTTCGAATTTGTGGTAACCCTCCATGACGTCACCTGCCATAAATGCATGTTTTGTCCAATATATCTCAATGGATCTTTGTCTTAATGACCATCCGAAAATCGAGGCGCCCTTGTAGTTGGATAACTATGTTTTTTGGCCTCCTCGTTTTTCGCGCCCACTTAACAGTCTTTTCCTTATAATAAATAGACCCGACTAGGTCCCTTCTCATTCTCCCATTTTGCATCTTCTTCCTCTCGCCCCCATCTGCTACTGGAGCTCCGCCGCCGTCGCCACAACGCACTTCGTCCTCGTCGAGCTTGGCCGCTGCATCAACCTGACCTCGATCAGAGAACGGCAGCATCCCTCCTCCACAGATCTTCCGCAGTAAGTGCTTCCCCTTTCCACGCCATAGATCTACGCTAGGGCTAGCGTGTTCCTCTGTACCAAACGCAGTTCATCCAAGTTCTTGTGTTCTTCTTTCCATGGCTTTGTTTGATCCAAAAAAAACCATAGATCTTATGCGGTTCGTGTTCCGCATCCATTTTGGCTAGCAGTAGATCTTCTTTCCATGTAAGAAAACCCCATTACAGCACATGGACTCCTCTGCGCCCCGTTTTTAGGTCTAGTAATTTTTCTTTTCTGAACCTTTGTTTGATCCAAAATAACAGCTGCAAATTGCGAAACCTGTTTGCACAACACTTAGGCAAAATCCATACTTTGTTAGATTTATCTAGTCATGGCGACTCTGATCGCCGGTTTTAAGGAAGTAATGCTCAATTTAATAATATGAACCACCCCTGTCGGCTTAAGTAGTGCTGATGGCTTATAGATCCTATGGCGGCTTAACTAACCAGGACATAATTATCGTTATACCATTAGGCCCTTCATAAGCCGCCATTTTGAATATGCACAGTATACTTTTGTCCTGCCCGGCTTAAATTTGAACCGGCACTTTTACTTCGTCTTAGGCTTTCAATCAGAATGGCACCCAAGGCACCTACTTCCTGCAACTGGGTTAAATCCATTGTCACGGATAGCACCTTGGATGATTTTGTGAAGACCGGCTATCTGCCGAAGAAAGAAGTCATGCCCTATCATGCTCCTAACCCGGACGAAGAAATTCCTCAACCCAAAGACGGAGAGGTTGTGGTCTTCACAGATCATATGAACCGGGGATTTACTCCTCCCGGCTCAAAATTCTTCAGAGATGTGCTGAATTTCTTTGACCTTCACCCACAAGACATCGGACCCAATTCCGTGTCTAATATCTGCAACTTCCAAGTGTTCAGCGAAGTTTACCTTGGTGAAGAACCCAACTTGCTGCTTTTCAGAGAACTGTTCTACTTGAACCGCCAGACGGAATGTGCCAGCGGCTAGAGCTTGGAACTTGGCGGAGTTTCGATCCAGCGCCGCAGGGATGTGATCTTTCCCTATGTTAACCCGCCAAGCCACCCCAAAGATTGGAACATGTCATGGTTCTACTACAAGGATACCTCTCCGGCTGACGAGAACCCTCTGCCCGGCTTTCGCGCCCTTCGTCTTGAAACCAATCATCCTCTGCCTGACAAGATTACCACCACAGAGCGTAAATCTCTTGCTCCTACCCTGGCCAAGATCAAGGCTCTGCTGGGGAACGGGTTGAATGGTATTGACCTGGTTCGGGTCTGGCTTGCCTGGCGAGTTATTCCGTTGAGCCGCTGCACTGGCTTGATGTGCGAATATAGTGGCGCCAAGAATGATCCCCTGCGCCACAGCCTTGACGACTTACCTGCCCATGTCATTGACGATATGACTAAATCTCTTCTTAATGAAAGTCTGGCAGACTGTGGCAGGGTGGGCCTAGCCCCCTTCTGCAAAGATAACCCGACTCCAAAGGTAAACCGCCCACATGAAATGATTATCTTAATTTATTAATGTTTCACCCATACTCATGAATATGCTTAATCTTTGCAGGTGGGTGATAAATTTTGGAAAGTAAAATATGATCATGAAGCTGCCAAGAGAGCCAGGAAAGAAAAGAAAGCCGCCAGGAAAGAAGTTGTCAAAAGGAAGGGCAAGAAAGCCACCGCTTCTGACCTGCTTCGGCTAGCAGACTCTTCTGAGTCAGAGGTAGCCCTTGACTCCCTTGGCTTATTTTTAACCATCTTATTGACACTGATCATCAGCAGGAGGACACAGGAGCAAGCCGTAACAAGGCTGACGAGGTAACTATCGTTTCATCTGACTCCGAGCCTTTGCCAAGATGGAAAACCTGTAGAGTGACCCGGAAAGTAAGATTTTCTCATCCTTTAGCTCATCATGGTCCTCAATTTCTTTTTAAGCGGCAAACTCATGAGAGCCAGAGGCAGACCCGGACCAGCAAGGACGTGGAGCTCTCCTCCGGCTTACCAAACGCTCCAAAGAAACGCCGGAATGAGGTCACTTCTATTTTAAATAAATGTTATCCCTTGTCAGCTCTCTTTCGTCAACTACTCAATCCCTCTGACTCGGATTATCAGGATACTTCCCCTTTCTCCGGCGAGTCACTACAGTCCAATCTGCCAACTTTCAAGACTGCTCCAGGGTATGCTAACCCGCTCATCTTGTATTTATCTTAATCCCTTGCATCTGTATTAATCTTTTATTTTGACACAGTGGTCAAGCCAAGCCCAGCAAAAGGGTTAGGAAAAAAAACCAACTGAAGACAAAGTTACGACTGAGCCGGTTCTTGAGACAGTCGAACTGGACTCAACCACTCATGAGCCGCCATCTGAGCCAGCGCAAGACGTACCACCCCCTGCTACTGACCTGCCCACTGACCAAGCTGCCGATGAGTTAGAAAATCCAAAGGCTCCTAGCCCGGTCCGGACAGATGATCCTTCCAATGCTGATGTGGAGATTACCAGAACCGGCTATGTTGAGCCAGGAAGGCCAACTGTGCTGGCCAAATGCCCTGCCAAGGAAGAACTTCTGGACCAGCGCCGAGTCAAGATGGATGTTACTAACTATGCTCATATGAGCATTGGAGATATCTTTTCTGGCTATATGATCCAAGTGCACACCAGCCGAAACCTCGAGATTGACATGGTGAAGCATATGCATCACAAATTCGAGGTATAACCCGTTCTCTCTTGTTCATTATCCTTTAGTATGTTAGCCCCCAAGTCTACTGCTTATGATGCTTATGATGTAGACTTAGAAACAAACTTAGCAACATAAAGAAAAGAAAAAATTCCAGCTTACCATGTAGTCCCCAAGGGGCGGCTTAACCAATAAGGTTGAGTCGGTTCTTTATAGAGAAATTCTTATGGTTCTTTGAACAACAATACGCATTAGCCCCCTGGTGCCAAGTATTATTGCTTGCAAAATGCTTGGGACTTACTCTTATAAATCGCCATCTTATGAACCGCCAAGGAAAAGAAAACTCTTTGGGACATTAGCCCCCAAGTGCCAAGTGTTGTTGCTGGCACAATGCTTGGGACTTTAATATTGCATAAACAACTTGTTTGATTTGAACTTTGCACTTGTATAGGCCACTACGAGCCAACTCGGATCCGAGGTGAATAATCTGAAGAGCCGCCTTGAGATCCAAGAGACAGAACTTGAAAAGGCCAACACCAAGTTCAAATTCAGTGTTTCTGAACAAGAGAAACTGAAGAAAGAATTTGAGGCTGAAAAGAAAGCCTGGGCGGATGAAAAGACCGCACTGATAAGCCGAGCTGAAAAGGCCGAGGCGGCTCTGGAAGAAGTCACTGGTGAATTATCCGGTTTAAAGTGCCATGTCTCTCAAATGGTCTCAGCCATCTTTGGTAAGTCGCCTTGCCATTGTTTAAATATCTAAGCCTTTCAAAGGATCATAAGACTATAATTAATTCACCTGATTATGTTTATACGGGCCCCAGAAGCTCAAACTTGAACCAAAACATGCTGACTAAACTGAAGGCAGTGTACACCTTGGTGGAACAGTTGTACACCGGGTCTCAATGTGCAATAGCCATGGTGGCTCTGTCGAATGAAATGCCAACCCTCCTGGTAGAGGTCTTGAGGAAGCTTTCCGTTCTTCCTCAACGAATCAATGAACTGAGACGGTCAGCTGCAAGAGCCAGAGCGGTAAATGCTCTAAGCCGGGCCAAGGCCTGGGTACCAGAACTAGACCCGGCTCACATTGCCATCGGCTACCCAAGCCTGAAGGAAGATGGCACTCTGTTTGAAGACGAAGACTTTCTCGCCTGTGTTAAAGAGACATGCCCCGTGGCAACTCTGATAGCAAATGAAGTGGATCTTACCAAGTACCGGGCGGGTTATGATGAAGAAAACCGGAGAATTCCAACGCCTCAATATGACGTGACCAGTCTGATCCCCCCACTCTGTAAGCATACCTTTGCTCCTGAAGTTGACTTGGCCGACCTTGTTGACGCTGAAGCTGAATTTGAAGCCTTGAACAACATTGACTGGTCATCGTCAACCTTCTAGGAAAAGGAGCAGGGCGAAGGCACGGAGAGGAATAACCCGGACGCTTCAGGTCAATCATGAAGATGAACCTGCCGTGG